>NW_015113152.1:50496-178049 GCF_001443285.1 Poecilia latipinna | reverse complement strand
GGTGATGAGACTTTCACAGGAAATAAGCACCCAAAAGTGTAGCTAACCTAAGGATGATAAATCAGTCAGTGTTTAATCAAAGTTTTGGTTCTAGAAGATTTACATTTTTTGAAAATCTGCATTTTTGTCACGTGCAGTCATTGGGTTTCCACAGATCAGAGTGACGCCAGCGCCTCCAAGGCCCCCATCTTGTTTGATGAGCGTTTTATTCAGCGTTTTATTTGTTATTTGGACTTTGAAACCAGGTCAACTCTATGACAAAATATAAGGGCCAGGATAGGATTATTTTCTATTTAGAAAAGTAAACTTATAATGTTACAGTCATGATATCAAAGCTCCAGTAAGTAGCTTTTACAAAATTTGTCTTTTCCATATTTGTTAAAACTGTCACCATGTCGTGACAGTTTGATATGAAACCAATAATCAGTGAAAAGATCAATTTCCAGCTCTCTATCAAAAACAACCAATCAGAGCCAGGAGGAGGGTCTTAGCACTGTCAATCAACCTCACGTACTGCATCTACATCAAACACAATTATGCAACCGTACATCTTTGAAGAGCAGAAGTGGAGCCTCCTGCACAGCCAACAAGAATCCAGCAAGTGGTTACTCAAGGTAAGCCAACAACTAAGCATTTGGCTTTTCCAGCAGCCATTGTACAGCGCATACAGTGGTAAAACCAGCTCACCAATCATGCTGGAGCTCAACTTGGGTTGCTAGGTAACGGTGAGGTATCCGTCAAATGTGACTCAATAAATTGGACATTTATAAAACGGCTCATTCCAGACACCAAAAACATTAATGTATTACCAAAATATGTCTGGGTGTATTTTTTTTGAAAGAGCAGAGATCCAAATGGAAAGCCAAAATGTTCAAAAAGTGAATTTTGTGTATTAAAAAAAGGTAAAAAAAAAAAAATCCCCAGTAAGGGGTGTTTTAAAGCATTTCTTCTTGATTTAGAAACTCGTGCACATCTGTCTCTGCTGCTCGTTTAGCTCAGAGTCAATGACACAGAAATAAGCTTGTGTTTGTACCACAGTTTGTACCATCTGGTTCCACCCAGCTGCTCACCGATTTCATGAAGAAACCTGGAACCAAAGGACCGATCCAGACCTCCACCTTGTGGCTCCGCTGTTATCGGAGCTTTTCTACTGTCTGGGAGGTAAAATGTTTTTAATTGTGTTTAATCTAATGATAAAAATATGTGTGGCTGTTTGACCCATGACCCAATCTTCTATAATGTTTAATAATAATAAATCATATTGAAAACAGCTTTTTAAACTGAATTATTGATCATTTCACACAAATAAGAGCAGCTGTTTCCATTCCAGTTCATATTTTTCACATTCAGGTCGAACATCTGGCTCATTAGCTTGAAGATTTTGACTCGTTTCATTCAGATAAATAAATACCGTCTGTTCAAGATGTAAAGAAGAAAATCTTTACTGCATTAAGTCAGTGGGACAGAGTGTTTATTAGAATAAATATGGATGTTTTGCAGTGTTATTTTTATTAAATTTGGTTCTGGTTCCTCTGTGCAGGCGAAGCTGTTGGTTTAGTGAAAACGAGTCAGGAGGCGATTCAGTGTGGAAAAATGAGTCGCCTTGCTCCATGTTTCATTCATCCGTCGAATTTTCACTTCGTTCAACTTTAAAAAGTTAATTTGGTGAAAGCTTCCGAGCAAAAAGGAAAACCAGCTGAGTTTAACTGAGAGGAAGAGACATTTATTCATATTTAACAAAACCTAACTCTGCTGGAGCAGCGGCTCTGAATAAATGAAACCAGCAACAGGGAACTTTATCTAAGCAAGCCACTCTTTATTTTTACACTTTTTTGTTTTTTACTTTGTTTGTTTTTATTATTCCAATGATATATTAACTATTATTACCTGTTACAGCCTGAGCTAGCCACTAATTCACACATGCGCTAATAGAAATACTTCCAGGAAGGGTAATTGTTATCTATTTTGTTTTATTTTTATATTTCAGTGTAATCGTAAAAATAATATAAGATTTAAAGAGAATAACAAAAAATGAAGATAAAAACAGTTTGACGACATTTTGCTTGGCTTCTGAAAAAAAGCCAAGTAAATGTAAAGAGAGTAATAAGTTAGTATTTCACATAAACACCAATAAGGCTAAAAGTTGTGATTATTATAAAAACAAATGTTTTGTTTGGCTTTTTTGTCTGTGACAGTGAAAATATCTTAAGGTCCCGTGATTCCTTGTAATATTTGAACTAAATTATGAGATTTATTATTCATTAAGAGAATTATAACACTGTCTTATAACATAAATAAATATGTTACACTTTGTCTATGTATGTTTAAAAATAATCCAGAATTATTTCTTCAAATGAACCAAAGGACCAGATTATGCTGTAACAGAGATAATATAGATATAAGAGGAATCCCAGGATTTAGGTTACAAATTAGCAACCCCAGCCCGTTACCTAGCAACCACAGCAGAGCCCAGCCCATTACCTAGCAACCACAGCAGAGCCCAGCCCATTACCTAGCAACCCCAGCAGTTTGTTACCTAGCAACCCTTAGCGGAACTCCTACATTTGGTCAGTTGCTGCTCCCTGTTTCACATTCATGAAGCCAAATGGACAAACTCCAACTGGATGCTTCCTCCAAGAACTTCTTAATTATGACTCAAATATCTAGAGAGCTGCGCGTACGAAGACGATTCTCCAGAAGTTCGAGATTCATGACCATCTGCTTGACAGCCTCTATGTACAACTGGCATTTTGTTTGACTTGTTGTTGGTAACTGGCAAATAAACATGTTTTATATGTCTTACAATTTTCACAAAAACAAACAATGGCTGTACAATGAAGCTTAATTGATTCATAAATGGTTTAGTTGGTGACATTTACCCATTTTTTCTACATTTGTTCCTTTGGGCACTGGTGCCGATTACATAACAGTCCATTATTGATTGGGAGGAAGAAGAACAAGATTCAATTGCATCACGTTTTTATCACACTGGTGACGCCACGTTAAGCATTTGGTTCCAGTTTGAGTCCAAATGGGAACTCTCTCCATAAAACAGCAAACCGCTCAGTGGAAACGAGGAAACGCAGAACGTCTATTAAACTGGGTCAGTTCTTCTTTCTTTGTCCAGCAGGTCTCACAAGAATAGATAAAAAAGACTCAAATCTAACATCATTGTTCCAGTCGGATGCAGCATGATACTCATGCCATGCAGTCGCTGATTTGCATTTGGAGCTGAAACGAGTCAAGGAGAACACGGCTGCATCTGTAATCGATTAGAGACGGGATTTTCTGTCGCAGCTGGTGTCAGAACCAAATGCTGCAAAACAAAAGACGGCATAAAAATTCAGAAAATTAAACTGGAAAAAATACAAAAATTATAATCAGAAAAACATAAAATGCAAGAAATTAAGAAGAAAAGAGAAATTCAAGTAAAAGAGACGCAGAAAGTCAATATTATATACCTGAGAGCAGTTCTGTGTCAATAAATCAGTTAATTGCATATAAATTAAAACGAGCCTAATAATTTCTATTTGCATGATTTACTGTTGTTTTTTTCTTTTGTCTCTTTCTACTAAAAACTGGATGATAAAAGTTTTCAGTCTGGTGATTTGAGCTCAATAAGTTACTTTTTTTAAAGGATAATTTTGTTTACAGAGACTTTATAATTAATTTTACTTGTTATTTCTGTAATTTATTTTGGATATTTGAAATGTGTTCCAGTGTTAAATATTCATTAGAATTTAAAGTTTATTGATCTTTGAGAATCTCACATTATTGGATCATTATTACCTGAAAATGGTCTCAACACAACAATATTATCGTTTATTTCAGTAACTTCTGGGACAATTATATGTGACATATATGAGAGACATTTTGTTTCCCTTTCAATAATAATAGAGAAAATCTTATTTAATGATTAATTTCAGGGGTTTTTTTGCTCCAAACCAAATAGTATAAAAAAGTTTAAAGCAGCTTTTTAGTGGCTTAAAATAATAAATCTCTATATGTTTGTGCTTTCATGTTACAAGTATGTTTAGCTTCTCTGGGATGATGAATGTTAATGAAATATTGGCAATACTTCATTTAAATGTGATAACTTTGCAGTTTATGGATTAATTTAAAACGAGTTTGTTGAACTTGAGACGTTTTATGAGCTGATAGTAATACAAAACTGCAACACAAATGAATAAAAGTCGCTTCATAAACACTCAGAAACCTTTAAATGTATAAAATTGTTCCATCTCTTGATCATAATGAGGATGATTTAACATTCCTCTGTGTCAGATGTTGTGTTTAATGGCTGCAGGGTTCATGGCAGTCACATGTTGAGAAGCCATCAATACCATTATCAATACCACAATCTATACTATTTACATGGAGCCTGAGCCTCAGCGCCGCCGACATGGAGACGCTTCAGAAAATACGAGACAAAAACAGGAGCTCTGGATGTCCGGATGATCAATTATCTGCATTTTTCATGAGAAAGATCTGCATGAGGGAGGAATGTCTTCTCTGCTTTAGTTTCAGAGTAAAACTGCTACCTTTAAAAATAGAAATCCAACACACACACACAGCGCCTCTGGCTGCAGTAGTTAGCGGACCCGGGTCATTCTGAGACACAGAAACAGGACGGATCCCCGAGACTCGCAGTGAAATAAATATGTAATTACAGGAAAAACAGGCAGGCTCGTTTCACCGCTTCAGAGCAGATTGCAGTGATTTACAGCTTCTCATTCACGCCTCAAACTTGTTTTCTTCCCACCCCTGAGCGCGTCTTTACCCAGAAATCTAACGATTTACGATGTAAATAATGAGATGAAGCTCCCTGCTGCAGCGGTAACTGGGTTAGGGTGAGTCATTATGACGCCGCTCGGTCCGATCGGCCGGCCTCGGCAACAATAACAGGAACACGAGTTTCTGCAGCTAAAATAGAGCCGAACACACAAACAGAACCTCTCAGCAGAAACGCACTTTATTCCTGACTCTGCATCCGCATGGAAATGTCTATTTTTAAAGCAGCGGACGAACGGACTGGTCTTATGGAAGATGTTATCAGTATTTAACCTTCTGCAGAGTTTTGCAGCCAGTTTGTGATTTTCTTCTTTCTGGTTTTATATTACTCTCTGTAATCTTTCCACTTCTCTGTCCCATTAGATCAGGTTTTAATAGTTTCTGCTTTCAGTTGAGGTGTGATCAGGCCTGTCGCAATTAAGCAATAAATCAATAAGTCAGATAATAAACAGGTGATAACAAACTCAATAATTTCCCTTTGCCTTATGTAACAATTTTCTCTATTTTCTCTATTTCTACCAAAAACTAGATGACTAAACTCTTCACTCTGGTGTTTTGGTCTCAAATAAACATTTTTTTAAAGGACAATTTGTTTACAGAGACTTTATAATTAATTTTATTTGTTGTCTCTGCTGTTTTATTTATTTATTTTATTTTTTAAAATGTCCTCCAGCTCCAGTGTTCAATCATTTAACTCTTAAAGTTCCTCTTAAAGGGCCGGTTGAGCATGAATCTGTTGATAAAACCCATTAAAATATCTGTTAAAATATCAATAAACTGCTGTTTGTTTCAACATTCAGTAAGTATTTCCTATAATTAAATTAAACATATTTTCACGCTGATCAGCCCAACCACGATTTTGTGATTTTTTTGCGTTTTTTTTGCAATCAGAATCAGAATTTGTGGTGCTAAATTAGAAAGATTTCTGATGAATTTTTATTATATTTATGCTAAATGTGACTTTTTATTAATCGCCGTATCAATCAGGAACTATAACTTCACATTAAGTAATGCTGAGTCATTGAAACTAAATGTTTTTCACCAATTTTGAGAAATAATTACAGTAAAATCAGAAAAAATTTGGGGATCTGTTGATTTTGTGAATCTTACAGATTTGTAAAGAACTGAAAGGACTTCCTGATGTCATCTGGAGTCTCGAGGGCCACATTAAAAGCTACGGCGGCCATATTTGGCCCCCGGGCCTGGAGTTTGACACGTGATTTAAATCATTTAAAGTGAATTTAAACTAATGAATGAACAGCTCCTTCTTATGCTGGGAAAAAACAAAACAACAGAAACAAATTGACCAACTGTTGAAGCCGTTTTTATTGTTCAAACTCCTCGCCGACAGACGGCCTCCACCTCCTCAGATCTGCCTGTCTGCACTCTGCAGAGATAAAATCAGCTGAGATGCAAAACCCAGAAGAAAGTGTTTGAGAAAGTCTGACTCAGCGTCCCGCAGCCTGTGTGTGGAGCTGCATAAAAGAGAGTTACGTAATGCTGGAGCAAAAACAGAATCAGTGTGAACACTCGGCACTTAGGATCCAAACTGCCTCACTGACAGGAAGGTTCATCTGATTCCCGACACGAACAAACGGCCTGCAGTCAAACCACGCGGCATTAAAGGGGACCAATTATGTTAAATTCACATTTTTCAGGTTTTTGTGCTTTCATTTGGGTCTCGACTGCTTCTAAAAGCAACCAAGAGCTTAAAAGACCCAGCACAGCTAGTTTTTGGGAACAAGTTAAAGATTTTTAGTGTCTGGAAAAAGAGCCATTTCAAAAACCTCTGAAATGTAATATTACAAATCAACAAGCCGTTACCTAGCAACCCCAGCCAAGCCCAGTCCGTTACCTAGCTACCCAGCTGGAGTTCAAGCACGTTTGGTCAGCTGGTTTTACTGCTGTACAATGGCTGCTGGAAAAGACAAGTGATTTGTTGTTGTTTGTGCAGGAGGCTTTACTTCTGCTTTTCAAAGATCAGTCATTGTAAAATTGTGCTTCTGTTTGCAGCCATTTTCACATGAAAGGCTAAATATTGAGTTGGAGGCGTGACTTATTTGGACTTAAAGAGATAAGACGCCCTAAAACAGCTCAAAATAGGCAGAACTGACCAGACTAAAATCTCATTAGGTAGGAATGATTTTGTGAAATCAAATGAAATGGATGTTATGTGCAGTCCGTAGATTAATCCTAACCTGTTAAAGGAAGCATGTTGGTCTCCGTTAACATTAGTGAATTTGTCTACCACAGAGCAATAAAAAGATTAAAACTGATGTGAAGCAGTTTCTCTAAAGAGGATGTTGGATTTTCATACAACAGGAACTTGATGAGGTCGGTTCAGGTGAAAAGCTCATGTTTCAGAGCCGACCGGCCATCATCTGAGCTGGAAGTAAAAACAGATTACAGGACATCGTTCCTCCCTCGTCTCACTAAAACTTCCATTTTACATCTAAACAAACAAAGTCACATCCTGATTTTACTGGAGATTCTTAGATTTATCAAGATTTTAATCAACATCACAAATGTTTGACCCGTGTAATTTACCAAGGATGCAAATATTCATCGACTATATCCATATTTTTATTGGACTGTTTAACTAGTTGCTGTTGCCATAAAACAAGTAATTTACCACAGTCAAAAAATTATAGTTCTTTCTATTCCTTTCAAATCTCTTTTAATTACTTTCTGGTTGTTTTTATTCTTGATTTTGGTGTATCGATGTTGTTTTATGGATGTTTTTTAATCTATTCTCAGCTTTGTTATTTTGTGTCTTTTTGGTGCTTGGAAGATTTTTGTTATTGTTTTTATTTTATGATTTGTTTGTCTTTGTGATTTTATATACATCTATGTGGTTGTCTTGAGTTTTAATTATGAGTTTATTTAGTGTTTTTTTTTATCTTTACAGTTACATGCTTCTTCTCTTTAGGTGTCTTGGTTTGGGAAAATATTTCATTTGAAGTCCATTTGAAGCTCAACAAGTAAAAAAATAAATGAATCAGCATTTACATGGATTTGTAAGTGTTAGGATTCATGTTTTTGTACTTCCATTTGGGCTTGTATTGCTTCTAAAAACAGCCACTTAGAAAAAACACACCGCCACAATTTTGACAATGAGCTAATGATTTTTGGTGTCTGAAAAATTAGGCATTTCAAAAATAGGGTTTTATGTCATTACCTAGCAACCCAAGTGGAACTCCAGTCCGTTACCTAGCAACCCAAGTGGAACTCCAGTCTGTTACCTAGCAACCCAGGTGGAACTCCAGTCCGTTACCTAGCAACCCAGGTGGAACTCCAGCACATTTGGTCATCTGGTTTAACCGCAGTATGCGCCCTTCGGTAGCTGCTGGGAAAGAAGGAGCCATTTTCACATATGAATGTAAACGCTGAGCTGGGGGGCGTGGCCAGCAGCTGCTCATTTGGATTTAAAGTGACAGCGCCCTAAAACAGCTCATTCTGAAAGGAGCTCAAAACAGTCAGAACTGAGAACACTGAAATCTTTTAATCTAAAAATGATTTTGTGAAAAAACCGTAACGAACGTGTTTGGATCACAGACCCGGCCCAACCTGTCCAAGGATAGGTCGCCGCTAGAGGAACACAAACTCTGGGAGTTTCTGTTTCACTCTCCAACATCGCGTCTGACTCCTGAGTCAGTCGCTGCTGCTAATCTCCGCTGTCGCTCCAGGACACAAACCGTCTCCGTCTCTCTCTGACACTAACCCACAGTGAGGTCGCTGACACCAAACAGCTGCTGAAGCTCCAGGCCCAGAACCCATCAGGCAAAACGACTCCCAGTCCTCCCAGTGCCGTCCCATTAACTATGTTTCCGTTTCGCTCGTCCCTCACCTCCTTGTCTGAGATGTAGAGGTGATCTCCCTTCAGCACCAGGTACCTGCTCCGCCACAGCTCCCTGAAAATCCCTCGACCGCAGAACTTCCTGATCCAACCTGCCTTCTCCGGCTGCTGGACGGCGAGCGGACCGGAGTCCTGCAAGCCCTGAAACAGAAGAAGAAGATAAAAACAAAACAAGAGAAACCACAAGTTCACAGCCAACATGACACCAACAAATCAGATAATTATAGATCAGATTAATCGATTATCAAAATAAATGTCAACTAATTTAGTAATCGATTAATCGTTAACTTAAAAAAAGATAATTTGCTGAAAAAACAACGTACTCAGAGAAGTAATTAAGCCAAAACTGCAGAAATAAATAAATAAATGATGAATCTAAGATATAAAAAAACTCCTCAAACATAGCCTTCTAGGGATGAAATGATTAATCGTGATTAATCATTTGTTAAAATAATTGTCTATCAATCCAATTATTAGATTTAATCCAAAAGATAATCAACAGATCAATCCTAAATTGTACTGATACATTAAGTAGGAAGTGTTGAAGTATTTTTATTTAATAAATGATCAGGTGTTCAAAGGAATGCTACGTTATTCATTTTAGGCAATAAAATGTAGTTGTTTGTTTCTATTAATGTATTTTTAATATTGTAGAAAAAAAGGTTTAAATTTAAAATCAGCAGAATGTGGCAATTTTTTATCCAATTATCCATCGTCAGATTAATCGATAGATTATTTTATAACCAAAATAATAGAGTTGCAGGTCTATAAAGAATTAATTTGTGTTATTAGTGTGTGATTATTGCATAAACGAGGAAAAGAAATATTTTAATTTCACAAACAAACAAACAAAAGGATTAAACTCATAAGAAGATCAATTAATCTTATTTTCAGGTTAAAAAATGAAGAATGACTGAAAAACCAGATGAAAGTACATTTTAAAAAATGAGAAAAAACAAAGTTAAAAGGTAAAGCTTTGGTCTGAGAGTAGAAGAAGAGGAAGAAAGGCGAGGGAGAAGTGAAGAGGAGGAATAACGTGCGACTGATGGAGGAGTGCAAATCTTCACGATGATCGTGTTTGTCATGATCTCACTGCTCTCCGTCAGTCTGACCTACTTTAATTGCATAACAGCCCGACTCTGACAGAAGTAAGAGGAAAAAGAAAGCTGGGCGAAGTGCTGCAGAGAGAAAGAGACGAAATGAAACCGACCAGGAAACGGGAAGCAACAGGACCTGACGGGAAAAACTTTCAAAGGGAAAAATTCAAAGAAACAACAAAAAAAGACATGAAAGTTGAGCTCAAAGTGGTTTGGGATGTTTTTTATCCTCTGATCTGACAATAACAGGTTTCAGGATTCCAGTTATTTATCGGGAAGACGAAGAAGAACATTTTGAAGATTTTTCCCACAATTTCTGACTCCATCTTTAAATTAGTTTAGTGAAAAAAAAAATAAATTTCCTCCTCAGAATGTGTGTGAAGCGTTAATCTGAGGATCCCAAAACCTAAATGATGGTGAAATGTCATGCAATATTGACTCAAAATTAAAATGTTTAACTGACCAGATAAACAAAACCTGGGTGAAAACATAAAAACAAAAAAAGGCTGAAAAAATATAATTAAGCTTAATTTATTTACACAATAGACGACTAATAAATATGTAACAAAAATGTTTATTCATTAATTCATCAATTGGATGTAAATTAAGTTAAAGTTATTGACGGAAACGTGGCAGTGATTAGGAATTTCAATGGAGCAGCGTGATGAATATTGATAAATAACGAACCTGATCAGAAATCTGAGGGATTTATTTTCATATTTATACTCTGCTTTCTGCCCAATTAAACATTAAAACAACTTAAACCCGGATGAATGTTTAAAACTGACTCCAAAGCTAAAAATAAAAATATAAAACTAAAGAATAAAACGTGTCTGACTAACCCGTCTGCTTTGGTTGCTTTTCTTCATCCTCCCTCCTCTTCACTCCCGGTGGGAACCGCTCAGTCGGAGCGCTGGGGAAGAAGGAGGAGGTTCGGTCCGGCCCGGAGGGAGCTGCAGCCCGGACTCTGGTCGCTCCGGTCCCCGGTGAGGTCCTGGTGTCGGTGCCGCCGCGTCCACTCGGGTCCACGCCGGTTGTGTCTCCTCCTCAGAGCCGCGGCTGTTGTCTGAACACAGGCTGCATCCTTCCCTCCTGCGCGTGCGCGGACCGCTTTGAAGCAGATGCTCTTTGGCTTCGAGCACGCGCGCTCTACCCCGTACGAGGCCGCGCGCGGCGGGTTTCTTTTCAGCGAATTAAAAGGGAGCGCGACAGCGACACCCAGCGGCACCAGACCGAAAAGACACGTCTGAAAATTTTTATTTTATCGAAACATTAAGCAGCAAGAGTGATAGATAAATAAATAAATAAATAAATAAATAAATAAATAAATAAATAAATAAATAAATAAATAAATACATTTAATTTTATCAAAGTTAAGCAGCAAGAGTGACAAATAGATAAATAAATAAATAAATTAATTAATTAATTAATTAATTAATTTAATTTTAAAAATAAAAAACTATGAATTATAATTCATATTATAATTCACATTAGAATATAAATTATAATATTCATATTATAATTCATATTATGGCACAAATTGCCATAACTTTACAATTGTAGTAACTTATGTTTGCTACTTTTGCCAGACTAGTGTATTAACATAGATTTCCATCTGCTCTCAACAAATCGAGACACATGAGAATGAATGAAACAACTTTAGTCTTCATCAGATAAATATATTTATTAAACCCTACATGTTGTGTCAGGCTTTTGTTTCTTCCTTCTTTTCCAGGCAAAAATCTGCAGAGAAACAAAACACTTTTTTAAAAAATAATCTGCTTTATAATCCAAATAATGGCTGAAATGGAGGTTAAATTTACAGAATACAGAGATTCATGTCTGTGAATGAACATGCATATTGCTTGTTTTTGTAATTTAATATAAAAGAAAACAGAGTTTAAAATCTTCTCACCAATTATGTAAAACAACGTCACAAATGTTTGGCTGTTATTTGGTTTCTATAACAACTAAAACATGAACTTTGAAGTCTGTCGCCCAGTTTTACCACTTCAGACAGTAACTAGTCATTTTCCTGACCTGCCTTCCCGTCGTAGCGGAAACTCGTCCTGACGTTGAACTTCAGGCACTCTGCTATCCTCCTGTGTTCGCTCTCAGCAGCTGTCAGCTCCTCAGCATCCAGGTGTTTCCCCTCACTTCCTGTTTCACAAAATATGACAGGAAGTCAGCATCCTCTCTGCAGACAGAATAAACTCTTTGTAAAGTAGATATTAGAGATTTGTAATGTTCTGTTTTGCTTTGTTTTTTAATTAAAAATATTTTTTGTTTTATTGTGGTTTTCTAACAGGGAGCTTTGGATTCTGGGTTTGACAGTAAGGAGCCTGGAAGGAGCAATGCGGATCACGGTGTGTTAGGACCATGATAGATGGAATAAAAAAGGAAAATTTTGCCAAAAATTCAGTAAAAAATTTTTGCCAAATGTTTTGGGCAAAAATATTTCTGAATTTGCCCTTTTCCCCCACAATTTTCTAAGATTATTTCTAGACAAAACAAGGAAATTTCTGAGCTCCAAAAATTCAAAAAAGTAAAAAATTTACGATTTGTAATGGTTGTAATTGACTTCCGTCTGTAATTTACGACAAAATACCAGCAGCTGTGGTTGCCAGAGTTTTACCATATTCACGTAATTTTACCATAAATAGGGTGAAATTCTGGCAACTACAGATAAAATATGGATTTTACCGTATTTACATTTATAATTCTAGCAACCTGCTGGTATTTCACTGTGAATTAGAGACAATTTTCTTTTTTTACAGTGTGGGCTATGTCAGTCTGATTAGATTGAACTTATTATATTTGTTGTAATTTTGTGCTATATGTGAACTAAATTTATTTTACTTATTTATTTTTTAGAATTCTTTATTTACATTTACACACTTCCAAACAAAACATTGCAGGTGTAAGTAGTTAAACGGATAAAAAATACAACAGATTCCCATTTTATTGGTTTCCAAAACTTTCCATAACCTGTATGCTTTAAAGACAGATTATTTTAGTCCTAACAGAGCCAAAACATCATGTCTTCAAACAACTGATAATTTTGTCTTATTTTCCAACTGGTGTGGAGTTTTTGCAGATCAGTTTTAATCTCGTGTCAGATGAATGTTCAAAGTGTTTTCCTCACTGTAAATGAGCAGCATCCTCCCCGGCGTTCCCTCAAACACTCCGCGGTAGAAGACAAGCAGGCAGTTCGAACAGGCCTGGTGGACGTCCGCTCGACCTTTGTCATCGTATGGAGTCACCACACCGCCAAACTCCCGCACGCCTTCAAGGAATCAGCAACAATAACATCCCATCAACTTTTCCCTGTGTGCTGGTCGGATTTCCCTCAATATGTAACTCAGGGGTGTCCAAACTTTTAGTCCTTGGGGCCAAAACTGGAAAATTTAAACTATTGGCGAACCACAAGATTCATTAAATTAAAAAGGCAAATTTCATTTATAACCATTTTTTGGTTTGTTTGTTTTACCTGCTAAAAAATAAATTGAGCATAACATAAAAATGGCTTTGGACTGATGTCTTATTAGAAGAAAAACAGAAAATCTCAAAATATTTTGTTATGAATAGTTGTTACTATTTTTGACTTTGGCCAAACACAATCATTTCAAGGGCCACAAATGGCCCCCGAGCCACACCTTCGACACCCCTGATGTAACTGTTATTAATATTTTTGCATATTTAGTGAAACTGGCACTATGTCGTGACAGTTTAGTATGAGACCGATAATCTGTGAAAAGATAATTGTTTATAAAACTGTTTTCTATCAAACTACTGCAGTGATTATTGAGATAACTCTGATATATATATATATATATATATATATATATATATATATATATATATATATATATATATATATATATATATATATGATTCTACAATGTTTCAATATAGAAAGTAAAGACTCCAAGTAACAACTTTAATATTTTAAAATTAAGATTATCTTGAATTTACTAGATTTTCTCTCCAGGGGATAAATTATACATACAGACTTAAAGTGGATCATCTACTAGCTCCTAGCTTGATGCTTGAGTTAGTATATTGGTTGTTTACAGGGACAGATTATATTAGGGCCATTTCTGATAAAAGTGGAGAAAAACGTCCATGGAGGAGTGAATTCCTGCCAAAAAAGTATAAATTTAACATATAAAAGTATAACATAAAAGTATAAAATTAGAGCTCGTCCAACACTGACCATCAGCATCCAGAAGGAGCGTATGGTTGGATGTCTCAGGATCTGGGACCGACAGGTTCCCACGGAAGATGAGACAGTTTCCAGCTCTGGAAAAAACAGAACAAAATTACATTTGAATCAAATAACTGAACCTTAGAACGTTACAGAAAGCAGATTGTAGAAACCCGGGATCTGGAGGTTCAAGAAGCTCTGGATGGAAGTCAAGAATTTTAATATGAGTTGCAACATTTACTTCCCCTTTGGTATCAAAGTATTTTTGAATTTGAATTTACTGGGCCTGGGTTATTAGTTAACAGACTGGGCTCTACTGGGGTTGCTAGGTAACATACTGCTCTACTGGGGTTGCTAGGTAACAGACTGGGCTCTACTGGGGTTGCTAGGTAACAGCGCTGTGCTTTTTGATTTGTGACATCACATTCAAAAGGTTTTTGAAACGGCTCAATTTCCAGACACCAGAAAACATAAACTTACTGCCAAAAAATGTCTGGGTGTTTTATTTTAAAGTGCTTGAGTTGATTTTAGAAGCTGTAGAAACCAAAATGGAAGAACAAAAACAATGTCAAAAATGTCCCTGATAAGTAAATATGACATGTAACGTGGCTCCCACTCTGTTTCCATTAACCATATGCAATCTGACATTTTGAAAATACATTTGCTAAATGGAAAGAAACTAATTTAAAACAGCTCTTGTTTTTCGCTAAAAAGTTTTGGTGCTGTGAAGAAAATTACTAAACAAAAAAAAAAGTCAGAAATTTTGAGATTAATCTCAGAAAATTTCTTTTTTTATAGAAAATTCAAAAAATTTTCAACTTTTGAATCTCAGAAACTTCATTGGTTTTTCTAGAAAGTTTCTGAGATTGATCCAAAAATTTCAGATTTTTTTGTCTGAGGTTTTCCTCTTTTTTTTCTATTCCTAAAGGCCTCAATACGCTGTCGTATATAATTTCTACACTGCAAAAACACAAATTCTCACCAAGTATTTTTGACCTAGTTTCTAGTACAAACATCTTAATATACTTGAAATAAGACAGAACTGTAAAAGTAACATTTTTGCAAACATTATGAGCTCCTTAACATTGATTTAAAAAAAAACTTAATATGTCAAAACTGTCTTAAATGAAATAATCTGTACATGGAATCAGTTTCTTTCTTAAGGAATTATTTACCTAAAACAAGCTCCCATTGTGATGAAAAGTTATGTAAGTTAGTTTTGTCTTATTTTGAGTGTACTAAGAAGTTTGCAGTAGAAACTCAACTGAAAATGCTTACTTTGTGTTTTTACAGTGTAATAGAGTCAGAACGTTACCCGGTCCAGTTGAGCCCAGGTTAAACTCACACAATGTTTCGCTCAACAAACAGGAAGCTCTCGTTGTTTTCCTTGAGCTTCAGCTCCATGACAGAGCTGTTGGCGTTCTTCATCAGCTCCTCGCCTGCTGGATAGTCGGCTATCGCCTGAACCAGAACCCACCGGACCTCTGTCAACTGGAACCAGAACACATAACCAATCAGGATGAGTCAAGATGTTCTGGTTTGTGATCTCACCTTATGTAAGTCCTGTCGTTGCAGCTTTGGCGGCAGGTTGCATTCTTCAGCAGCGATGCAGCTGAGTAGCATCAGAACCAGCATCAGAACCAGCATCAGAACCAGCAGAGGTCCAGCGGTGTGAAGCTTCATGGTTCAGGGAGAGAACTGACTGACCGAGAGCCGTCTGGTCATAAAGCTGGACCCACAGCGAGTCCAACAGAGTGTTTACTCTCAGAGAAGCAAGCAAACACTCCGACCCGCCCACTCCACTGGTGACAGAACCGATCAATTGACCCACCCATTGATCAATACTTTTCTTTACAGGTGGATACTTCTACGTCATTCCTGCATCTCTGCATTTCAGGAAAACATTTTCTGGTTCCCGTCCTGCAGATCTTGTTCAGATCTTGGCTTTTATTTTAGCTTTCCTCATTTTAACACTGTAAAAAATAACTTACTGATTCAACTTGACTGTTGGTTCCTGGTTACGGTGACTCAGGTAAGTTGCATCAACTTTAAGTTTTACAGACATTATTTTGTTCAAAATTATTGTAATAAATATAGTTAATAATTTCTTTTAATATTTTTTAATCTTGTAAGCACTTCAATGAATTTTATTTTTTGAACACTTTTGAACTGTATGTGTTCTTACAGTTTTCTCTATCTGATACTGGATTAAATATACGGCTGTCTTGAACTTTCCTGTGATTTTATATTGTTTTTTTCTTTCTTTTTTTCATTTATTTGAGTTATTTTGTTAATTATTTAAGGTATTTAAAACAGCTTCCAACATGACCAGTTGTAATATTTTAAATTTTGAATCTTATTTTTATTATTTTTTATGTAATTATTGCATCTAAACTGACAGGAAATCTTTACTTTCTTTGTTTCACATTTCATCCATTTAATTCAGTTGCTTAATTTTCACTCAGTCCCTTCACCTTTGACCTCCTTTCAGTCATTTCCCGGTGGATTCTTGAACTTTAGTACTTCTTATCTAGACTCCAGTGTTCACCTTTTGTACATTGCATGGTAAATATGTGAATAGATCAATATTTTTGTTTTTGAATCTTTTGGAGTGGTTTTCTATACTATTCAAAGTAAACTTACGTTGCTTATTAACAGGAAGATCAGTCCACACAAACATTATTTTAGAAAAACAAAATCCTTTACAGCAGAGAAGACAAATAAACTTGTTTTGCATAATACCTCAATCACATAGATTTGTACTAATGATTAATAGTAATAAATATTTAAAATGTGGTGAAAGCAACAAAGAGTTTTCTGTTGCAATATACCTGATCCAACTTTAAAACCAAATTAAGAGTTAAACAAATACAAAAATACATTTCAATTCATTTCTGGTACAGATTCAGATTCCAAACACAGTTTCAACTCTGTTTTTTATTTTTAATCCTTTCAAATTCACATTCAGTCAGAAACATGTAAAGGAAAACACTGGAAAGTTTAAGGATGTAACAAGAGAATCACTGCATGACAGAAGCAAAAAAAATTTCCTTTAAACCAAACAGATGAAAAACTGCACTTTAAATCAAGGACAGAAAGCTCCAAGAACCCTAATTATATAACCACTGCTTTGAAAATATTTATAAGACTATATCAGTGGATTATATCCTAATTAAATTTGAAGATCATCTCAGTTTTCTGGTCTGTCACAGTACACAATGTCAAGTCCTGGCAGCTAAGACACAAATTGCAGAGCGTGTGCTTGAGTTACTTCAGTGACAAAAGCCTCTGCTCTGGGAAAAAAAGAGGTTAGAGAAAACATTTTTATTTTAATCTTGGTGCTAAAAAAAATAATTCAGATGTAGGTAGAATGTTGACACGATTACTTTTGATATGCTAGCTAGCATTAGCACAGCGGCGCAGGTAGCAGAGTTTGAAAACCCGCAAGCATTTCATCAGAGGTTGCAGCACTGTTTAGATACTAATAAAATATTATCAGTCGTAGATCAAAGAAGATAGAAATATAAACATGTTTATGAATAAGCTTGGGTTAGCAGCATGGAAGCAAAGCTATCCGCTACACGAAGCTACAAACAATAGGAGTTTAAAACTATAGCTAGCTATTGCCTCATGTGTTCTAGGAATCTTAATATGTTTACAAAAATTCATAGCTGCATAGTTTTGACTCTGTTACAGAACAAACAAAGAAAAATGTATTGTATTTATATTTCACGTGAAAATGAAACTGAATCTTCACACGTTATGAAAGCAGAACTAGTTTCTACAGGAAGCAAGTGTCATTTTCACAGCTGAAATTTATAAGCAGTTTTTCCTTAGGCTATTAAGATCCTTAAAGAAATATGTCTAGCAAAAGTTCTGCTGTTAAAGAAGACGACAGAAATAAATAGCATATTTTAAATGGAATCTTAATGATCTATTACGTTTTACAAATAAGCTAGCATTAGCACTGCAACACCGCTAGCTAACTGCAAAGCTCTCAGAAGCCATTTCCTCAGACATAGTAGGATTGTTGTTATCCTAATAAAAATATTATAACTAGCAGAACTACTACAAAAGACACATAATAATAATAATAATAATAATACATGTTGTTAATATGTAATGTAGTGCTAGCACTGAGCTATCTGCTACAGGAAGCTAACAAAGTAGCACTTATGAACTGAGCGACTGTTTGGTATATTGGAAATTTTTTTAGATATTTGTAGATTTGTAGCTTTCATCACGCAACAACATGTTGCAAATTAAAAAATAAACATAAAACTGAATTTTCAAAAGGTGTTACAGCAGTCAAGCTAGTGCCTACAAGAAATAAGAAAAATAAAATTTTTAAAGTTTTCACAGTTGGAAATTGCTGAGATGCTCATAAAATGGTCCTAGAAATAAAGAGTCAAAACAAATAAATCTGAAACTGATTTTTTACATGCTGTTGCTGCTACAAGCTCAGTGTTAGAATTGCAGCACAGCTAACAGCAACATGAAGTCACAAAAGTAGCAGTTGGAGGCTCATGAAAATTTGCCTTTCCTGTAGCAACACTTTAGAAAGACAATCGGTGTGTTCAGTAGTTAGCCTTTGTTTTCCTGAGAATGTTGCTGTACAAGGGATTAACAAACGCAAATATAAAAGTTATTGTTTTGTGTTTATTAGTTTTCTAACAGTATCACAAACCTTTAAAGGTTATGGTTTTTAAAGCTTAGACTGCAGCAAGAATTAAGAGGACTCTTTGCATCCTTTTCTTTTCCCATGTCATATATTTTAAATTAAATGTATTAAAGTCAATATTATTATTCATGACTTTATTCACTTTCAATGAGCTGAATCAAGACTCTGACAATGAGATGGATTTTCAGCCATGACCTGAGTGTACTGTTACAGACCTGAAAACAAAATTGTTCCCAAATCCTTCATCTTTCCTGATTGAGTAGCTCTTAATTTGCCAGTAATGGGTGTTTGTTTAACACAAACCTGTTGGTATTTAAAAAAGACATCCAGGTAATTCACAGATCTCTGGAAGCTCCTCTAAATACAGACATAAACAAGCGGAGGGAGAGATGAAGTTTATTATACAAGAGTCAGAAGCAGTGTTAGTGTTCATCGCCTGGTGGAGTGGCGTCCAGTTCCCTGTGCTCTGTCGCCGCTGTGACCCGTCGCCAGCATCACCTCTTCAAGGAAACTGGAGAAAAAAACAAGCAAAAGAAGCTGAAATTAAACTGAATATATGTGAATGTGTAATTTATGTGTCCACTGCATCTCAAAATAGAAATAAAAATCTGTTTATATGTAAATGCTGCTAGATATGTCAAAATTGGTTGATTTATTTGCTGGACCTGAGATGATCAAAGAATGGTTAAATATAAGTAATAATAGTAAAATGATCAAAGCTAAGATTCAGATTCAGACATTTTTAGGACTGAAAATATTTGGCATTTCTTCTGGCTAAAACAACTGAAACAAAATGTCCTCCAAAAGTGCCCTTGTCCAATAAACTATATATCCAGGATGGCAAAATCAAAAGATTGTCTGTTTATGCTTCTTTATAACTACACTTAGACATGGAGTTCCACAAGGATGAGTCCTTGGGTCCTCTTTTGTTTTATTTTTTACATACAGTGAAGTGAATCTAACTAATGAAAAGATAAAAATCAGAGTATGAGCATCTGATACCTCTTAGTGTTGTGGATGGCGCTTCCTCCCAGCACAATCCGAACCCCAGGAGTGTTACGATTCAGGTTGTAAACAGTCAAAGCTTCTTCATACGTCGCTCCACCGATCAGGAACACCATAATGTCCTGAGGCCTGAAACATGTTTTCAAAACGTGACTTTCTGGAGAAAAATATCTGTATTTTATGAAGGTCTATTTTCATTCCCCTGCTCTAAACTCTTAATATTTCAGATGTGAATTTCTATCTGTGAGAGTCATTTCTGTAAGGATTTCCAGGTGTGTTACCTGTCTCTCAGGCTGCTGGCTCCCAGGTACGGGAACTGACTGTCTTTGAGTCGACCTTTAATCAGCTGATCCAGAGTGTCGTGCAGCAGAGGCTGATGCTGTGTATACACGTTCTCTACGCCCTGAGAAATACATTAAAACACACAATAAAATGCTGTGTTTTCTCTGAACCCTGCAGTAAGCTACATGCTTCTTCAGGCTCATCTGATGAAGTAAGTAATATGTAAATAAATACTGAGATCAGATGTGTTTTTTTACCTTTAGTCCTTTGAAGAACTGTTTAGTGATGGAGACAGCATCCGTTGGTGTGATGAGGTCACTTCCTCTGATTCTCTTCCCACCGTACTCCACAACCGACTGAACCATCTGCAGCAGGAATGCACATCGTAAAGCTTCAATCTGCCATCCACAGGCCAAAATTAGTAAATACATGCTTGCGTGAAAATAAAACCAAGAGGCTGTGATTACCCTGCGGTAGCGTTCAGACACTCCCTTCCTGCTCAGCTCCTCCATCAGCGACGGGAGGATGCTGCTGCTGTGGCGCTCATACCTCAAAGCGTAGAGCATGACGAGACGGACGGCGTCCAGCTCCGAAACCCGAGGATTCTGCAGCAGCCGCCGAACGTTCTGACAGAAAAGATGTCTTAAAGGTGACCTACGCTTCTATGGACTACACAAAACATGTCCGTTACATCTTCTGCACACAATCATTCTTAGATAATAAGACTTTAAACTGATAAGTTATATTTCGAGCTCCCTTTGGAATGAGCTGTTTTAGAAAAGCATTAGTAAATCCTCCTGCACAACCAACAAGAATACATAAAGTGTTTTCTGAATGGCAAAACAACAACAAAACATTTGTCTTTTCCAGCAGTCTTTGTACAGCAAATACAGAGGTAAAACCAGCTGACCCAACATTCTGGAACTCTGTTTGGGTTGCTAGGTAACAGGTTGGGCTCAGCTGAGGTTGCTAGGTAACGGCGCAGTGCCCATGGAATGTGACAATTTCATTAAAGTTCAATACAAAAATACTTTATTCATCTCAAAGGGAAACTAAATAGGGTTAGGTATCATAACAAAAACAGCAAAGTGTAAAAAGAATTGGCAAAAATCAGTACAGCTACACCGAATCCAAAACAAGGAGGAACGGTTGTCCAAAAGCAGCAAAAAAATCTCAATAAAGTACAGAGCTACTCCAACCAGGCTTATTTCCAGACACCAAAAAACATTAAGTTATCGTCAAAAAAATCTTTAAAAAACTTTAAACAGCTTGGGTTGTTTTCAGAAACAGTTGAGATCAAAATGTTCCAAATGTGAATTGTGCATTTAACCTTCTGCTCTTCTTTAGGTTTCTGATTAGAGACTGAGGTGAGATGATGAAGAGCGTTACCTGCTGAGCGTTCGAGTGGTCGTTCTGACAGGCCAGCTCCTGCTCCACCTCTGACACCTCCATCAGCTGCCGCTCAGACACCAGCCGGGAAAGCTCCCCCACCACCGTCACGTGCTTCGACACGGTTCCCGACATCTTCTTGAACTGAGGGTAGTTGTCCACAAATGCCTGGAGGGATGAAAAAAATCAAAAATCTTTGGCATCAATAAAGTATTTTTGAATTTACAGGAGCCTGGTTTCGGTTGCTAGGTAACGGGTTGGGCTCTGCTGGGGTTGCTAGGTAACGGCGCAGTGAGTGCTGATTTGTGGCGTTACATTCGAAATGTTTTTGAAACAGCTCAATTTCCAGACACCAAAAAACATTAATTTGTTGCCAAAAACCGGTTGGGAGTTTTTTGAAAATTTGCTAGATAAAAGTCAGACATTTTGAGATTAATTTCAAAAATTTTCTAGAAAAAAAAAATACTGAGAAATTTCTGAGTTGGAAAAATTGAAAATGTTCAACTTTTGAAACTCAGAAATATATATTTTTTTGGTGGAAATGTAATCTTTTTTTTGTTTGTTTTCCATCTACATTATCCCCAATAAAAAAAGGCAAACATTGGATTAAATTTTTTTATTTTAGTTATTTCAACTCAATAAATCAACCCAATAAATTCAGCTCAATAAATCCCAACCTTCATGTCAGAAATGGACTCCAGCTTCTGTTGCCCTTTAGGTTTCTTTTTCTGGAAATCTTCCATCAGGTTCTTTATGTTGGTGCCGATTTCCCCGAAATTCAGGTACAAGTTCTGTAAACAGAAATATGGAACAGAACACAAAGTTATTTGAATATTTTACATGATGATTAATAATAAAGATCTCTACTAGAAGTGTTAGTTATACCATTAAAACCCGACAGAGACTCAGGAGAAATATCTTCCCAACTCAGAGAATGTAAAGGGAAGTGACAATATTATTACTTTACTCTTATTTTTTTTTTCTTAGCCTGGCCCTAATACTCCATCGTATAAGAGAAACCTAAATGACAATAGAGACGTAGAAGTTGCCTTTAAACAACCAAAGCAACACGATAAACAACAGACACTGTGAGAGTTTTAGTCGCACTGTGTTACTTTTGTTTTGTAAACCAGATTTAAATTTAATCAGCTTGTAGGTGTGAGAACTCAGAATTAGCTGAGCGTAAACAGGAAGCCGTCATGTTTTTGTTCAGGACTCACGTTGGCGTAAAACTCGTCGTTCTCGGCGGACAGCACCACTTCCCGCAGGTCTTTGCTGATCCCCGGGACTCTGGACAGGTCGATCCGGTTGTTGTTCAGACCCAGCAGCTCGTGGACCATCGCCTGGTACGTCCACTGTGAGACACCGACCGCGTCTCGTCAGCAGGGCGAACATTTCACACAAAAACAAACATCCCAGCAGCACAGTTCATCCCCACTGTTCATATCTTCACAAAGTAACAAGGCGATTCAACACATTTATGCCTACAAGAGTTAATAAAATCATGTAAATTTTAAAAAGGACCTTAAAAAATTCAATAATAAATCATAAAATAATATTGAATTGGTGGAATTTACACTTTAAGTGAAGATTGTTGGATTGTTTTTAATTTATCTTTGCCACAGTTGAAATTTTGTGTTTTAATTTTGTTGTGTGTTTCAAGGTATCACATTTTGTCCTTTTTTAATGTTTCTAAAATGTTAAAATTGTGGAGGCGGTGGATTTGAATTTCATGTTTTGATTTTGTTTCTCTTTTGTAACATGTGTAAAAGTATAATTTTATTATAATGTTTGTGGTGTGGATGCCAGGAAGAAGAAACTCTACTATGACAGAAACTACAGAGGATCCTTAATTGAATAAATAAATAATTACAAGTTCAAAATAAACCCAAATGTACATTTAAAAAATACTTAACTGCTATCTTGATTACTTTCCAAACCAAAAATACCCCATAATGAAGAAAAACTTTCCAAAATGATGTCAGAATCATACCAAAAAAAAAATCAGCTTTTAGAGACATTTTTATTTAGATTTAATAATTAAGGATTAAACTTGTTAAATGGGTTTCATTTAATTTCAAAGATGGGATTCAGAAAGTATAAGTAAAAATCGTCTAAAATTAAAAACCCCTGTTTCTTGAGACAAGTAAAAAAACAACTTAAATATAATTAAATAAAAGCTAATTATTATTAGAAACATATGTGTGTGACTGGTCACCTGGTTAAGCAGCGGTGTGATGGCGTCGTCGCTGCGGTCGAGGATCAGCAGCAGAGGAGGAACTTCAGTCTTCCTGAAGTCAAACAGCTCATATTCCTTCGTGATGATTTGCTGAAAGCAGACAAACAAAATTTGATGATCCAAAATACGTTAAAGCTCACAGTTTCAATAAAAAAGAGAAAGAGCAGAGTGTATTTTCTATGTTTTTCCAATTCCATGAGAAATCAAAAAAATGGGCTTATTTAAATATTGCTTAATATTGCTTAAAAAGTACAAGGTATACTGGCAGATTACTTCACTTATTTCAGAATCAAGGGGCACTAAAGCCGTCACCTAGCAACCACAGCCAACCCAGCCCGTCACCTAGCAACCACAGTCAATCCAGCCCCTCACCTAACAACCACAGTCAATCCAGCCCGTCACCTAGCAACCACAGTCAACCCAGCCCGTCACCTAGCAACCAGTTCTAGTTCCACTGGCAACTATTTGACTTTTAACTAAACATTTTTCTCATGTTATAAGTTAAATAATATGCCAGTATCAATATTAAGGAGCTATTGACTTAAAACCAGCTCCTATATTTTACTGAAAAGTTACTTGTAAGTTACTTTTGTTGTGTTTCAAGTACACTAAGGTATTTGCACTAGAAACTGGACGAAAAATATTTGGTAGGATTTTGTGTTTATGCAGTGTGTCATATTTTCTTGCTTGTGTATTTGTTAATAACCTGTACTGGATGATATATAGTAAAAAAAAAACTAAAATATTCCTTTGTTTTATTTTTCACTGATTGTGTGTGAAACTTTTGGTTCTCTGTTGTCAATATGAAATTAAAATTAAAAAGTAAAGTGCATATTTTTTAGCCAAATCAACATAAAAGCTCTTTATTTGGTTGTAAACTAGTTCTTTTAGATGAATGAAAAGGAAATAAATCTGGAAACTAAAACATATTTATACCAGATTTTCTATTTTCTGTACGTTTCTAAACTTAAGTATATATGAAAAAAATCTAATTCCATACTTTCAATGGGCAATTTGTTCAAATGTGGTTGTTTTAAAATGTGCTAAATAAATTCAACACATTAGAGTGTTTTTTTTTTCTTTTCTTTTTTTGACAGAAAATGCTAATTTTGTTTATCATATATAAATGATTTATAATCAATGAAAAGGGAAAACAATCCAAGGGGCTGAATACTTCTTGGAACAGGAGGAAAACAAGTTAAAATGTAACTTTTAAATGAACCTTGACGCTCTCTGCGAGGCGTTTGGCCATGTCAGAGGACAGCTGGTAGCGGATCATTGGGCATTTCTTCAGAGCGAGCAGGACGGAGGTCAAACCCTGCGTGCAGCGCGACAACATGGAGGGTTCCCAGGTCCGACCCTGAAACACAAACAGGTTCTCAGAGAGACGCCGTGTGAACCAACCGGACTGTAGCGACACCAACCAACAGCCCATCGATCAGAACCGATCCATTTCACCCAGTTTGTTAAACAAATCAAATGTTAGAACCATTTTCACTGTCAAGAAGAATCAACCACCACCAGCAGGTACTATCATGACCTTTCTCCTGAGGTTCATAAAAATCAGATGAAGGTTTGCTTCAAACTGCTGCTACAAGCAGGGAGCTAGCAAAGAGCTAGCTACTAGCTGCTAGCTCTCTGCTGCTAACAAAGAGCTAGCAGCAGCAGTTTGTTCGTTTTCATCAAAACATTCTTAAGTCAGAATCAGCAGCTCTCACCTACCGGGAAATGGTTTCGGCCAGATAAAACCTGATCGGTGCGTCTCTGGTCGAGAAACAAAGATGGCGAACGTAAACATGACAAACATGCCAAAGCAACTCAAATAAATGGATGGACCCACTTTCCAACAATTTAATAAGGTATAAAACTTCCAGGGAAGATTATTCTGTTCTGAAGAGCATTGGGATAAAATAAATGCCACATTTTGAAGATTTTTCTTACAACCATTTATTCCTTCAGTATATTAGAAATACATTAAAAGATGCAAATATTTCAATTCCTATTTTAAATAAAAATAATAAAGATTTCACTGTCTGAAATGTAGTAACAGCATTCCTATAGTGAACATTTGGTCATTTGTAGCGAAGGATCCATCTGCAGCTAAAAAAATACTTTATTTTTACAGAATTAAAACCAGGTGAAGCTAAAACTGCCTCCCGAGGAGACCTAGGTAGAACATATTTACAGAAAAAGGTTTTTATTTTCTTAAAAAAACCTTTTTACAGTTTTTGCTAATGCTCTGAATATGTTGTTCTTTTAATAAATAGCCTTTCTTGAGTCTGAATACCTCAATTAATGATTAACTGATGACTAAATTAGCTGACGATTATTTCAAATACCGATTAATTACAATTAATCCGTCCTAAAAAATTCTCCAAAGTATCTATACTCTCAGAAATCCATCTTTGTTCATCTTAACTGGCTCACATCAACCCACAAAGACCAAAATTTTAATTACTAAATGATCCAGCTTTAGTGTCAGACACCAACATCGACACAAACTGTGATCCAACAGGAGTTCTGACAGCTGTCCATCTGAACCAGAACTAACATTTCAGATAAAATAAAAGCGTCTTTCCTGTTTGATCACTTGAACTAAACGGTTCACGGATTTCAATCCCAACAAAAAATAAAAACAGTATTTGCAATATTTGCTCACGCTTGCAAAACAAAAAACAGATCAATAAATTGACTGAAATTGTTTATGTTTTACCTAATAATTTACAAATTGTATCTCCTTGTTTTGCTTTTACTTGTGTTTTTACATAAAATATAAGAGCTTCCATCTTTCTTACCCGGGAAACTCCCTGCAGGTTGAGAGAAAACACGTGAGGATTCACAGCGATAAAATCTCCATAAAACTCCTGCAGAAAAACACAAACACACACTCAGTAATTTGGTTTTTATTGCTCATAAACAGCAATTTCAGGTCTTTACTTTATTCTGTTTTGCACACAGAAATAAAATAACCAAATTTTCCACATGAGAACATGTTAAAAAAAAATTTAGTTTGCACCAAGAAAAAAAAACATAAATGGAAGAGAGCTGCTGTGAAACAGATGGTGAGATTAGATATGATAAGAAAAGACAATCCTTTTCTTATACACCGTCTCAGGAAAACCACTCAGGAGTTCATGTCAAATAGTGCAAAAATAAAAATATGTAATCTGATCAAGAAGTAGGAAACTTAAGCTGCCATGGCAGAAAACGGGACAAAAGAGAAACAAATGAAATACAACAAAATAAAAAACAATACCGTGTAAAAATATAAATACGTCAATATATTTATATAAAAAATACAGATGCGTGTATATAAATACACACACACACACACACACACACACACACACACAAATATATAGATATTATGAGATTATGAAAAAAAGAAACCAAACACTAAATTGTCTCAATTTTTGAAGACAGCTACAGTCCAGAATTAATCTAGAAACTGTTTATTTCTGAAAAACGATTTCATTTTTAAATATTTTTAGCAAACTACAAACTCGACAGACCATTTATAAAATCTCATATAGTCTGTAGCTGCAGCATCTTTTATGTCTGTGGGTAAGATGTAAGTTTATAAACATTAGAGTAAAGCTAAAATGTTTCAGCTCTCACCTGGACTTCAGCCACCACTTCCTGTTCATCTGCCTCGGCCAGAGCTTTGATTTCACTCTTACTGATCACATTACTGAAGTCTGAAACAGACACAGCCACAAACCTTAAAGGAACAGCAGCTTTGATTTACAGGAAACTAGTAAAACAAGCTAGTAAAACAAGCATCTTTGTCACATCACATTAGGCGATTCACTCAGCCTAAAGCGTCTCAGTAAAACCATCGGCTGACGTACAGATGAAGTAAACGCTGTACTTTGGTCTTCTTAGCTCCTGGATTAGATGCTGCACGTTCTCCTGCAGCAAAAACAAAAACTAATGTTAGTCTCCCTTTTTTCATTTAATGTTAGAGCATGCAGCTGTTATTTTCTACATTTTTGTTGAAACTGTCACTTTGTCTTTACAGTATGACATGAGACAGATGAGCTCCTCTCCCGGTGTTCCCAGTTCTAACTAGAAACAACCATTCAGCGCCAGAAGGCGGGTCTTAGTGCTGTCAACCATGCCTGTGTGCGCGCCACAGATCATCTGTCTCATATTGCGCTGTCACAATAACAAATTTTACTGGATGATAAATTGTCTCAGTGATAAATGATAATATTGTTGTTTTGAGATCATTTTCAAATAATATAATGCAAAAATGAATTCTCAAGATCAATGAACTTTAATTCCTAATGAACATTTAACACTGTAACTGGAAGACACTTTAAATATAAAAAAAAATAAAAACAACAAATAAAATTAATTATGAAGTCTCTGTAAACAAAATTATCCTTCGAAAAAAGGGATAGAGGTGACGAAAACACCAGATTGAAGAATTTTATCATCCAGTTTTTGGTAGAAAGAGAAAACATATTATTTATAAAAGTTAGATACTGCAGCTTTAAAGAGCGTTTGCTCAGACTGGTGGAAACGGTTTGCGTACCTTGGTTGGACGAAGGAAGCAGATGGCCTTCAGGTGCTTCATGCTGTCTCTGCTCTGAGAGTCGATCCGTTCGAACAGGTAAACCTCCTTCTGCAGGATTTCAGACTGGGTGTAAACCACACTCACTATGCTGGTCTGGAAACACAAACATGTTTTACTCTGATGCAGCCAGAATAAACAAGGTGGACAAACAAGGGCTAATCAGATTACTGAATTAATCAGTTAATTTTATCATCAATTAATTGTTAATACGGGTATACAGACTCAAATAAAGGCAATTTGCTGAAAAAATAGAAACATATTTAGAGAAGATATTAGGCCAAAACTGTGCAATGCATTAATACATTTAAGATAAAAATCATCTTTGTCGTCTGTAAATATGTTTGACCCAAAACTCCTCAAGTGGCATTTTGTTCAAATTCTGTATAAAAAGATCAAGAGGACAACCACACAGAACCAGAACCGATTCTATATAGTTAGTTGCTTCACTGCAACACCACGACTCTAGAGTTACACAGTAATACTGCAGGTCCACACAGTACCAACAGCCAGCATCATCACCACATCAGCCAGCAGGCTCTCACCGTCTCCTTGTCCATGAGCAGAACCTTCATCCCGGGCCCGCTGTTCTCGATCATTTTGGAGATGTACTGCTTCACCGCGAGCGTCACGTTCATGATGGCGACGCTGAGACACAACTGCGACAAAAACAAACAAATAAAGTCTAAACCAGCGGTAAAATGCCAGCAGCGCCCGTGCTAGAAGCTCTGTATGTCTGGTTTTTGTTGTTGTGAAGATCTATCAGCTGAGCTCTTGAGACAGCACCGATGCGATCTTCTTCCGGGTCTCTGACGTCATTACGTACCACGTATATCTCATTGTTGACAGATGCAGCGGTGATGGAAAACGCGGACGAAAGTTATTGAATGAAAGTGAGGCAAGACTTTCTTTAGGAAAACTTGTGATAAAAACTCAATTGAGTATAAAAAGCTTATTTTAAATTATTATTTATTGATCATTTATTTTTTTAATCATTATTTATCTCAATTTTATTTTACATATATTTATTTAGTCAATCAGAATTTGACTTGCTAGTTTTACACCAGAAATGTTAAAACTTATATATTCCAGAAAAAGTTTTTCTCTCATCAGTCCACAGAGTATTTTTCTAGGGGACCAGATCAAGATGTTTTTTGGTCTTGGTGTTGGAGCTCTCTCATGGTTGCCATTTTTACCCAGTTTCTTCCTCAAACTTGAATCCCAAACACTTATTTAAGTGATTTTTATGTTCTGGAGTCTTTCAAGACCTCCTAGATGAGTCTGTGATTGATCCACTAATGGAGTAACTTTGGTAGGCCACTCCTGGAAAAGCTTATCACTGTTTTATGCCTTTTTTTCATTTTTGATAATGACTTTCACTTGGTTTGCTAGAGGCTCAAAGCATCAGAAATGTCTTTGTAGTCCTGGAAGCTTACATGTTGTTTCCATGTTATATGAAACATCCAACATTGTACATAAAGACCATAGTTAGGCTTATCATTTTAAATGGTTTCCCATAAATAAAAAGTCTCTCTGCTTTTAACAAGTGTGTAATGATCTAACAGTGGATTCTTTGTCTATAAGTGCCAATCAAACAAGACTGCAAATGTTTTGTGTCAAAGAAACTAGAAGTGTTGGAAGTGATTGTAAGAGAACATTTGAATGTGAATGTTTCCATTTAATTTGACCAATGTAAATGTTTTAATGTATTAGCTCATTTTGCTAGCAGTCCCTGGGGACTGGGGTTGTCATTTTAATATACTGCTTGTGAGTTCAGCTGCTTTCGTGTCTACTTAAACTTAAATTGTTATTTACACAAAAAAGAACATAGAATTTGTAGGTCATAATCATTGAACATAGCACCTGTTTAAAAAAAATATTTTGATTAAACCCATAAACATTAGTACTTAATTTAGGTAATTATTGCTTAAACAGCTCAGTTGTATTCTGAAATTTACAAATAACCACTGCTATATTGGGTTACAAGGACTATGGAAGAAAACTGCACTTAATGCAATAAAGAAATCTCTGGATATAGTATTTATTACAAAAGTTAGTGCATGCTAATTCCTGATAGCATGCGTGTCATGCAGGAAGCTTTCTTTTTATAAAAACATAAATACTTTAACTTTTGTCTATTTATAAGGAAAACTATTTAACTGCGTTCTGAGCATTCCAAAAAAATTTAATATAGTCTGAAAATAACAGGATCTTTTGGTTTATCGGTTAGTCCGTTGCAAGAACCAGATGCATGCTATTCAGTTAGCATGCATAGCATACTTGAAGCTGTCGCCAAATACAACCGTAAATTGTTGATCTGCAAATGTTTCATTATTGTTTAATCAATTTTCTTCTTTCTGAATAAATACATATAACACAGTAAGGAAATCACTTAATGTAATACCGTAATTTCTACAATTTTATGAGAAAGTGCATGCTAATGCTTGTTAGCATGCATAGTATACATTAAACCTTCATACACAGCATTGAAAAAAAGAACCGAGTAAGAGTTTATTGAATTTTTAATAGTTTTATATCGATGAGAACATAGTGAGGAGAAAAACGGAACTTTTCAAACAAATTTTCAGTCGTTCAAGATTATTGGGGTTTTTGTATTCCTACAGATATATATCACTGCGCCTAGTCTGAACGTAGTACCTACCATAGAAGAAACAGCAGTAAAAGCGCAGAGGGCGGAGGGATACGGCTGCCCTCTCACAACACACAACCAGCCTCAAACGTGTTCTTGGTGCTAAATGCTAACAGCAGAAATTCTCTGTTGATCATATGTTCAGACTTCATTTTTTAAAATACAGATGTTTAGTGGTTTCAATTTTAATGGAATAAACAAATAGTTATCATACTAAAAGCGAAGAGAAGGTAAGTGCACGCGAAATATTCTTGTCAAACGTATATCACACTGTTTATGAAGTGAAAGAGTTAGCTGTTCGGCTAGCTGTTAGCTTCGTTAGCTCAACCCCTAACTGGCTCAGGAAGGTGGGGGCAAGATCGTGCATGCAGGGAGAGCCCTTCGTGTTTGCTGCAAAACACAACATTGCCAGTGATTTTCAAAACCGCACGTCAGGATTATTAGACTGAAAGTAAGTGTAAAGTCATTAACTTTAGCAGCTAGTGCGCTTTATGGTTGTTAATGTTGAGGTAGCGTCTTTGAACTGTTTTTGAACGGTTCATTAGTCGGTTAGCTCACCAAGCTAATTGAAAAGCTAAGCCTTAAAGAGGTAGTACATCAGTACAACATCTCGGTAACATCAATTTTAAACAGCATTAGATGCCATCATTTAATAGAGTTTGCAAATTTAAATGAACGATAAAAAGTTACAAATCTAATTAATGGACAACAGTGTTTGGAGTAGCATTTGTAGCACGGAGCTAACACTCTTTGTACCGTACATACGGTAGGTGTGAAATTCATTTTTATGGTTTACAGTTGAGGTGAAAATTATTTAAGTTTGGTGATCAGTAGTTGAATAGTACATATAGAATCTGTTTTGTTTCTGATCACTCACATATTCTTTTTTTTCCTCCTCACCGTGTTAACGTGTGATTCGGTTAAGATTTGATTTATACGGTATTTTGTTTGTGTTTATTTCAGATGACCGATTTATATAGCTGACATAATATAAACTTTTTGTTTTTGTTTTTCATTTTTACTGCTGACAAATAAACACCCTGGACAATTATTTAGAATTTTAAAAAGTATCTAGAAATCCTAAATAAAACAAAGGGTTCAGATTTTGTCCCTTTGTTACTGTTAATATATTTACTTTTTTGACTCAGATATTTGGAGGTGTTGTACGCACTTCAGAGTCATTAAAGGTGCTGTTTGACAACTGATGACTTCTTTTAATGCAGTCAGACTATTCAGGGTGCTGTGCAAATGTGTCTACAGTAAATAATTTTGTTTGCTTATAGCTTCATAAATTTATCAAGACGATACATCAAATATTATCAAAATAACTTTTTCACAGTAAATGATAAGCATTATGATAAATGCCCATCCAAACATCAATCTCACCATGTATTATTATTTTAAGCTTAATTCATGTCACCTGAAAAATAAAATGTAAGAAAATATTGCATCAAATCAATTCTTTGTCATTGTGTTGCTGTAAACTAGAACTGCACAGACGATTGCATTGTCATATGATTTTTTTAATTTTAGCACAGTGATGCTAATTTTCTGCATCGTTTAATCTGTCGTCACAAATGAACTGTTTGATGAGTTTAGATGTCTGATAGTGTTCTAGCAGCTGGTCACTTTTTAAACTTTACAAAGAAAATGGATGTTTGCATTTAGAGTTTGTTTATTTAAAGAAAGGGGAGCAAAGAAACTTAAAATTGCTAATCTGACATTTTTTAATTGCACTTCAAACCTCAAAGTAATGGTATCTTGCTAATTTAGATTAATTGAAAGGTTAAATTATTCCTTCAGTTTGTCACAGAGTTCTGCAAATAATCCATTTATATTGGTTGTGTTAAATCCAAATAAAACTTGGAGGAATGGATTACTACTTTGTTTAATCTATTTATACCTTTTATATTGTCTTTAATATAAAAAAATCAGAACATTAAATAATTTAAATTGTACATCTTGAGATTTATGAGTTGCCTGATATTCCAGTATTTCACACAGTTGCTATTTATTTTGCATGGAGCCTATAATAAATGTTGTGGGTGTTTTATTTGCAGGTGAGGAGTGGAAGATGATGGAGGTGGAGACAGCGGATAAAGGTCAGAGTTCAGAGAGTCATCATAAAATAACATATTGTTCAAAGTTTCTAACACTGACACCAATAATCGTAGGACTGGATGGAGATTTGTTGTCTCTTTTTTTTTAATTTATAGAAATTTTAAAATTTGTGGTGCAGGAAATATAATATTACTACCTGTAATAAATCTGCAGTTGGTAACTTTTATTAAAAAAAAATAGTTTTTTCATTTTATTTTTTAAAACTGTGACTAAGTTGTGACAGTTTAATATGAGGCAGATAATCTGTGAAAAGATGAATGTCCTCCACCTCTTCCTGAGTTACTGCTGTCATCTGTAGAAACACACCGCTCCCAAAAATAACCTGTCATAGCCAGGAGGAGAGTCTTAGCGCTGTCAATCATCCTCATGTACTCGCTGCTGAATGTGCTAATGGTGGACAAACAGCTTACAGTTACAGGAAAACCTTTTATCTGCTGTCATTGGTGGAAATGCTAACTAGCATTAGCATCACAACAGGCTCTGTTGTGGTGAAGCAGCAACAAAGAAGGTGGCATGGTGAGCATGAGAGTGATTGACAGCACTGAAACCCTCCTCCTGGCTCTGATTGGTTGTTTCTAACTGAGTGGTATGTTCCTGTAGTTTGTACTGTCACAACATGGTGACAGTTTCAACTTATATGTAAAAATCCTTCTTTTTTAAAATAAAAACTACATGCTGTGCAGCTTCAGTAAGTTGTTTTTTGTAACGGTTGTGCCAATAATTGCAGGACTGAATGTAGATTTGGCTTTTTTTTTCTAGGAATTGTAAAATCTGTGGTACAGGAAACGTGTTGTTAATCTTTAATAAAACTGGTCTCGTTTGCAGCAACTTCATCCACTGCGGCAAATCATGAGTGGGAGAAAAGCCCTGAACCAGTCAGGATCATCCAGATCCCAGCCCAACCAGTCACCACAACCTCCACTCCCATTAAGACCGTGAAGGTAATGAGATTTTTGCATAGTGACATCACTGACGCCGACTCGACGTTGAACTGTTGTTCAGTTGTAAGTTGCTGCAATGACCCAGTTCATGTCTTCAGCCTGCAGGATCGACTTTGGGCTTCACGGTCAACGGTCGGCCGATCCACCTGCCGCCTGGAGGTCAGTCTGACCGGGTCACACTGGTTTAGGGTTTTACATTATTCCATCACACTTGAGTTTTATTTCATTTTGACTTTTTGGTTGTCTAGTTCAATTAGTTTTAATTAGTCTTTAAAAGTGTTTCCTAGTTTTTATCAGTTAAATCTTGTTTACTTCAGTTTGTCTAAGTTTTAGTTGTTTTACTTTTTTATACTGTGATTAATTTTTAGGTGCAGAATTAAAAAGTTTTGGTTATGTACACATTGATTGGATAATAAATACTCAACAGCACTCTGAGTATTTAGTATTTAGACAGCGTTAAATGTAGACGACGTTCCCTGATCTACTTTTTTTTGTTTTGGTACATCATTGACTTTTAAATATAGAAATATTCAAATTAACGGTTCCTTCACACCAGCCTAGTTTAATCCACTTTAATTAAACTCTAATTTGTTTATCTAGAAAGTTTGAAACTCTGATGCGGACCAGAAAAGTGAACCCGGGCCCATTGAATGAATTAATTATTTTTAGGAAATCAAAGATTTTATTTCCTGAATGCAACAACAGAGCATTCCTTTAGTGAACTCTTGATGCATCTGCAGCTAAAAAGATGCATCTAACACCAACATTTTAAAGCTCTGTCCTCCAAAAACAGGAAGAAGACTACAATGCAAGGAATTCTGGGTAAATACAACCAAAACAAACATCTAACGCTACCAGGAGAAATGGTTCGTGGTCTTTTACCAAAAAGAAAAGAGAAATCCTACACCCACTAAAATCTGATGCTACTCGATTGTTTTTGTTTACATTTTGTGAAGAAGGAAGTTGCGCTCATGTTGATTCCTTCAGTGGTTCTCGGTGCAGCGCCCCCACAGGCGAGGAGGGGAACGAGTTCATCAGTTAGTTTGATTTGTTTGACGCAGTACAGCAGCTGAAAACGTAATAAATGTTGACATTTTGATCCCCAATCGAACCAAATCCACCAGACCAGCAGAAAACACAGTTAGTTGTGCAGCTCAGCTTCTTCATTCACTAAAACTTTTCTGTCTGTCCTGCAGGTGGCGCTGCAGAGCTGAAGCTTTGCTCTCACCCTGGAGGCTCAGCCAGCGGCTTCACTTCGATCCAGATCCCCGTCACTCTGACCCTCAGCAGTCCTCTGGGGACTCACTGCATTTCCACCTCAGCCTCCCTGACCGCCTCCTCTTCCTCATCCTCCTCTTCCTCTGCTCCTCCTGCTGCTGCTGCTTCGTCTCTCTCAGCGCTGCTTGAACCCATCCCCATCATCACAGGTTCTCACCTCAGCCACGTCTGGAGTCACCTGGCTATGTTTGACATTTGACCTGACTGTCTTCTCTGGTGCAGGTATAGTTTCGGGTGAGGCGGCCCAGAAGGTTCTGAACGACCACAGCGTGACGCTCAACTCCAGCTCTCAGAAGACAAAAAAAGCTCCGCCGGCTGCCGGAGCCCCGAAAACGAAGAAACCCCGACCCAGCAGGATCGCAGCGCCCGACAAGCTGCTGCGAAAAGGTAAAAGTCAGCCGGAGCCGGTTTCAGCATTTCCGCTGCTTTTCTCCTTCTGTATTGATCATCTGCTCCTGTCACTCAGATTCATCAGTGGCTTATTGAACTGTTAGCTTTAGCGATACACGATAGATCGGCACCAACATCGGTATCGGCCGATTTGTATCGGTTCATTATTTATTTCCATCTGTTTGTTTCTGCTGCTGCAGTGTTCATGTCAGGTTGCAGATAACGATTGATTTATCAGTATATTGATTATTCTGACGATTAATTAGATAAAAAAATTGGCACATTCTGCATATTTCTCATTTAAATCTTTTTATACAGTATTAAAAATACAAATAAACAATTCAATTAATCTTTAAATCAGAAAATAAAATTTAATCTGCAGAATGGGCCACATTTTTTTATCTGATCGTCAGAATAATTGATTAATAAAATAATCAACAGTTCCAGCTCTAATCTGAATGAAGCTCTGCCTCCTTTGATGAAGTCCAGACTCTTTTTTTTTAATATATATATTTTTGTTGTTTTTCTCTCCTCAGGTGAGATTGGTGCTGCCACTCCGCCCGACTGTCAGATCTGTAAATCTCAGTACAAACTCCTCACCGAGCTGCGAGGCTTCATGTGTGTAAGTAACAACGTTATCAGACTCTGCACATCGTTTTATTTACCCTAATCTAACCGACGGCGTTCTTCGTCCTCTTCCTCATCTTCCTGCTGCTGCAGATGTGCAGCCCTGCGATTGCTGAAGCTCTGATCAACCTGAGAAGGCAGAGGATCAAACGCCGCAGGAGGGAGAGAGAGCGAAGAAAAGCCTTGAAGCTCAGCAAAGCGCCTCCGGTTTTCCACAGAGACTCTCCGGTGCAACCAGTTCTGTCTCCTGTGAGTTTAAACTTCAATCCCAGTTTAAATTCCCTCTGACGTCTGACTGGACAAAACTAATTAGAATTTAAAGTTTATTGGTCTTTGAGAATGTATTTTTGCATTATTATATAATAATAATAATACTTGAAAATTGTCTCAAAACTACAATATAATCATTTATGGAAATAACTTCTGGGACTGTTTATTAACTAGCAAAATTGTTATTGTTACAGGTCTAGGTGTTTGTTATTTTGGATATTTAAAATGTTTTCCTTTTCCAATGTGGAGAGTTCATTACAAAATTAAAGTTTCTTGGTCTTTTAGAGAAAAAATTTACATTATACCATTATTGAGATATTTGAAAATGGCCTCAAAACAACAATATTATCACTTATGACAATAATTACTGAGACAATAGTCCCAGAAGTTGTTGTGATATTGTTATTTTGAGACCATTTCCAACTAACATAATGTTAATAATGCTAGAACACATCATCAAAGATAAACTTTAAATTCTAATTAACATTTAACGCTGAATCTGGAAAACATTTTGAAATATCCAAAAGGAATACCGTATTTTCCGCACTATAAGGCGCATAGAATAGACGCTACAGTTAGGGTTGCCACCCGTCCCGTATTGAAGCTATACGGGACGCGATTTGTTCCGTACTCTACAAATGTGGATGTGTTATAATTAAGAAGTGGTCCCCGAGTACTTTATATAGTAGGCCAGTCATTGTTTCACTCACGGTGTTGGTGTTGCGATATTGTGCCCAACTGCTTTCTGGGTAACACAGACCAACGGACACGCTGCCGCCGCAGTCTCCCGCTCTCTTCCCCCCGGCTTTAAATGTATAGGGGCTGGTCCCTTGGTAGCCCTACTCGAAGCACCCCGGATGAATGTCTAAAGCCATTTTGTTGACATAAAGAATGTCAACAAAATAGTCCGACTCCGGTCGTTGAGGAGAGCCTTCCGCGACTGGGCCGGGGTGTGGCCGGACGATGGTCACCCTTCTCTGTTCGCCCACAGCATGTTTGTGGAGAACGTGGTGCTAAATGACCTGCAGACGACCTGATTTAGACAGTCAGTAGGTAGATAGGTCAGTCAAACTTTATTAGCAAACCAGCGTTCTGACAACTATCCCAGCATGCACCACGCGCTTCTTCTTCTACGGGTGAAAATGAAGTCGGCGGCTGCTTACCGTAGTTGCTAGACCTGTTGTGGCTCAATATTGGTCCATATATAAGGCGCACCGGACTATAAGGCGCACTGTCGGCTTTTGAGGAAATTGAAGGTTTTTAGGTGCATCTAAAAGTGCGGAAAATACGGTAAACAAAACAGAAACAAATAAAATTTATTATGGCCGATGCACCAGACTGACAGCTTTTGTCATCCAGTTTTTGGTAGAAAAAGAGAAAAGCGATAAATCAGGACCTCGTTTTAATTTATCCTGCGATAACTTCCTTCATTTTGTCTCCTGAAGATCAAAGCCATCACTCCTCCGCGGAGGATTCCTAAGCATTCTGGAGACGTCCAGTCGGAGGAGCTCAGCAGCCCCACGTCTCCAACCCTCAGCCCCCCAACGCTGGAGAAGTTTCTGCCAGTCGACTATCCTCCCAGTAAACTGGTGATAATGGTGGAGGACTTCTTCTACGGTCGCGCCCCTGGATGCAGCACGGATAAAGACAGCCCGGACGAGACGTTCGGCGGGGTTTTCCACTGCATCCACTGCCCAGCCGTTCTCAGCAACAACATCCAGTGAGACTTTTCACCTTGAGTCGATTGGTTTCGCTGAGTAAGTCGCTGATTCTCGTTGCTTTGCTGTTTGTGTTGCAGGTTGATGGACCACATACAGCAACACGTGTTGTCTCAGGAAGACGGACATGGTGACAGCGTGTCCACCTGTCCCCACTGTTTCCGTCATTATCCGTCTCCATTCAGCTTGCAGAGCCACATAAAAGACGTTCACAGCCAGAGCGACTCAGCAGGTATTAAACTACAGTGTCTTTTTCTGCTCTGACATGCGTCTATATTTGACTCATATTAATTCATTTTCTTCAGTTATTGTAGATACTTTTGGAGTAGCTCTGTGTTTTCATTGAGTCTTTTCTTTTTCAAGGTTTTCTGATGTATTCCTACTGTCAGCTCATGTTTGCTTCACATGTTTGACTCATTTTTATTATTATATCCTTTATTTTTCCAGCTACCTTGTATTGTTGTAATGACTTGATATTAGATTATTCCAAGAAACATTACATGTGGCTGTAAAGGTTACTTTTAAGTTAGTTTTGTCTCATTTCAAGTGTTATACAATATTTGAACCAGAAACTAAACAGAAATACTTTTAAATAGATTTTGTGTTTTCACAATGAACCAATCAAATCAGAACTCAGCCAATCAGAAAACCGGACAGCTCAGACTGCTGACCAACCAAAGTTGTCGTGTTTTCAACAGTTTTAAAAAGATTTTTCATGAACACTTTTAGGTTAAAATGTGTCCAAAAGGATCAGATAAGTCTGGAAATCTGAACATGTTAAGTGTTTTTTTTTTTTTTTACATAAAATGCGTTTGAACCTTGATAAAACACAGCTCAGTTTGCCACAGCTTGTACAGAAAAATGATTTCCAGAGCCGTTAATAAAACAGGGGTAAACAAAATCCATCTTCTTCAGGAACCTGGTTGGTTTACACTGTAAAAACACAAAGTCTTACCAAGTATTTTTGTCTAGTTTTTAGTGAAAATATCTGAACACCCTTGAAATAAGACAAAACTAACTTACAAATTTCAGCAAAATATAGGTGATCGTTCTTAATATTAATGAAGAAATACTAGTTTCCATTGGAAGCATGTCTTGTTATAAGTGAATTCATCTGCTAGTGCTACAGCACTAACTGGGTTGCTAGGTAACGGGCTTGGCTTGGCTGGGGTTGCTAGGTAACGGGTCATTGGCAGTTGATTGTGAAATAAGTGAAAAAATCTTCCAATGGATTTACTACTTTTCTTTTATCAATGTTAATGGATTATTAACTTAAACCNAGNTTGTTCTCAGTTAGTTTTGTCTTATTTCAAGCGAACTAAGATATTTTCTCTAGAAACTAGACAAAGGAACTTTGTAAAATTTTGTTTTTTTAATTGCAGTAATGAGGAGCTGATCTGAAAAATCCAAAATAAGCAGTCGGGTTGCAAAAACAGTTTCCTAACCTGCTGTTGATCTTGAAAACCTGTTGACTCTTTGTGACGATTTGTTTCTTGCTGCAGTGATATGCAAGATCTGTGAGCTAGCGTTCGACAACGAACCCGCCCTCCTCTGTCACATGAAGGGCACCCACAAACCAGGAGAGATGCCCTACACCTGCCAGGTGTGTTTCTGCTCAGACTCCTCTTCATCCGCCTCCTCTTCGTCTGCCAGGTGAATCTGATCCCTGCTTTGTGTCTGCAGGTGTGTGAGTTTCGGTCGTCCTTCTACTCCGAGACCTGGTCTCACTTCAGAGAGGATCACTGTGACACCAGGGAGCTGCTGTGTCAGTACTGCCTCAGAGTTCTGCACACCAACAGCTGCTACCAGCAGCACGTTGCCCGCCATCAGGTACGCCGCTGCACTGATTAACGCTGTGCAACCTGAAGAGCGGATTGAATAATCCTGCGTTTGTTTACAGAAGAAACAGACACTCAGCTGTGATAAGTGTCGCCTTCACTTCCTGTACGTCAGAGAGCGCGCTGAGCACAAAGCGCTGCATCATAAAACTCACGTCACTCCGCCCCAGCTGAGTGGACTCAAACCCGGGACCAAGGTACGCCTCATCTCTGCACAGTCTGCTCTGAATCTGTCAAATCAACATTAAAAAACCTCATAATCCTGCAAAAAGAGAACAAAATTCAATTCCAATTCAAAAATACCTTTTTAATCCCAAAGGGAAATTAAATAAATAAATAAATGAATAGCTGTGAGTCTGCTTGTCCCCATTCCATCAGTTCGCTCTGAAGCACTTTGACAGAAAACCGTCCGCCCTAGAGTAATTTCAACAATATTTAATTTAAATAAAAACCTCACATTTACATTTTTCTCAACTAAAAACATTTAAGTTATTCCCATAAGTTGGTTTGCAAATGAATTTTTTGCATTAATGGTGACCTGTTAAGCTTCCTTGAGCATCTTAGCATATCTCTCTGACCTATAGGAAACATTGCAGTTTTTGCACAAAATGATTCTCAGATAATGAGATTTCAGTCTGCTTAGTTCTGCCTATTTTGACCTCTGTCACTTTAAATTCTAATAATGTTTACATTCATCCCTGAAAGTTGCTGAAAAAAGATGCAAATTTTACATCAAATGCATCTTTGAAAAGCATTAGTGGAGCCTCCTGCATAACCAACAAATTTCAGCAAGTGGTTAACAGCGCATTCAGCAGTAAAACCAGCTGACCAAACATCCTGGAGCTCATCCATCATCAGTTCAGGTGACATGTGAACCCATTAATTCACACATCTATTCATCTGTCCGTCTGTACATCTATCAATACATGTCTGTTCTTTCAACTGCAAATTAATCAATGTTTTAAGCTTCCAATTTAAAGTCAAACATCTGTAGAAATATCTCAAATAAATTTTTGTTGGTACTTTAAAGATAGGCCATAAAAATTGTAGAAAACTTGAAACAGTTGGAACCCACTGGATGATTTGACACAGCTGAACAGAAACATTTTACAGCCTAAATGTTACAGACACTGAGAGTCTGATGGAGCAGCAAGTTTGATGTTTGTTTTTCACTAAAGATTTTGAGTTTGCAGTTTGTTAGTTTTAAGTTTGGTGAGTATTTCTTCTTGAATTAAACTTTGCATTGTTTCTGTTCTTCCTGCAGGTAACAGTCAGGATGTATTCTATAATCGGTTCAGAGAAGAAGGACGAACTGGACAAAGTTTATATTCCCTCAAAGGTCAGATATTGGTCAGATATTTATTCAAATGCCATCTGCCACATGCAGCAGTTTTTCTGCCATGCTTAATTAAATTTTTGTTTTTCAGGTGGTCGATGTGGCTCCGCCTCTCCTCCAACAGGAAGGCACCAAACAGAGACCAGTCGAGCGTTTGGGTTCGCTTTTCTCTGGTTTGAGGGCCGACAGGTAGGATTACTGAAACTCCATCTCTTCTTTAAGACGAAGTAAAAACAAGTCAAGCAGCAGAAAATCTGGATTCAACAATGTAAAATAAATTAAATTGTGGTTTATTTGTTTTACCAAAATAGCAGCTCAGAGTTGCAGCTCAGACTAAAATAGGGCTGTAAATGATTCATAAACATTAAAGTAATCAAAACCTAACATTTCCTTTAATCTTGTAGAGAGTTCCTTTTAGTTATTAGTGTTTGGTTTTTTTGTAGCTTTAATTTTAAGGCCTTAAACTTCATTTTGTGAATAAAATAAGCCTGGAATCGATGCATCCAAGCGACTTTTGTTTATTATAAAACAGTCAAGAAGCGGGGAGTTGCTTAAAGGAGCCAATCGTGTTCCTTCTGTCAGTATTTCTTTAAATCACACGGCTCTTTTGGCTCATTCCCGTGTGAAGTCTAACATCTTCCTGGGTCCACAGAGTGTTATTGTCTTTAAAATCCCCCAGCAGCTGCAACGTTTACATTTCTCAACTTAATGATGAACTGCTCCCAACGTAAACAGCACAAACCTGTGATTAATAACTGTGGAAGGTTCTCGTGGGGTTTATAAACACTGTTTAAATTTACATCCATGCAGAACAAGACAAAATACACAAAGTTTGATTTGTGTTTTATTGTATTTATTCCACACACTGAAGCGCAGATGTCCTAATTGTATATATAGTTTTCTTTTTTAAGGTCTCCCGGCTCCTAAAGCTTATGTCAACAACTGAGAAATTAAGTTTGTTTGAATGTCCACATGGATCACTTGAATGGAATAAAAACTTAATGCAACAGAATAAACCTTTGTTTTTTTCCTCCACTGGTTTCACAAACCCAACCGGTGTTTAGAAGAATCAGGTCTTATAACGGATTCAGTTTCTCTGTTTACCTGCTTGTCTCTGTCAAAAAAAGAGGAAGGGATTTTTCTTTGAGTGTTTTTGCAGAAAAAATAAATATTTAGTTTTTCTTTTCAGGTGATCAAATGATCAAATTCAGTCCAGAATCTTTAACAATCAGATTAGTGTTCCTTTAATGTAGCAGCAAAATTAAATCAGATACCTGCTCTGCCAGGCGGCCATGTTTTCTTCCAACTGTTACACTGTAAACAACACAGAGGACGTGGCTTACTGTTTGATTGGTGGAAAGTGACAATAAGCTACAAAAACCTGTTCAAAAAGCAACTGAAAAATTGTGTTGTTTTTTTTTTTTTTTTTTTTTAAAGCAGTTTTGCTGCCCCCTGTCACAGTGGCACCCTGGAGAAACAGCCAGCCATATTAGAAATTAACTACTGAATCTGTCAGTATTAATGCTGAAATCTGCTGTAACATAAAATAATTTAGTTTGAACGTTTGAAGTGAACATTTGAATACATTGAGCTGAAATAGATTAATTTTAGAACCAGGCTGAAGCCCAGAATCGTCTTTTTTCTCTTTGTGTTTCAGCAACTTTGACCCGTCGCAGCGCTGCATCGAGTGCCTGAAGACTGTCCCGGACCTGGAGATCCATTTCCCAACACGAGTTCACTGCTCCTTCTGCAAGTTCGCCACATGTTGCTCCAACTCCTATGCCAACCACATGATCAAGTATGTGTGCACTTCACCTCAGACCCCGTCCAGCGTTCATTTTGCAGAGCACAAACACTTGAACCCTTTCACAAGTCGACACGATGTGCTGAGATGTCAGTGCAACGTTTTTGGTCAAACGAGCATCACAGGGACAAAACTCTCCTTCACTTATTTATTTTGTCAGATTTCCTCTATTATTTTTGTCTGGTTTCTAGTTCAAATTAGGGCTGAATAATTATTATCATAGTCACCAACTAATTTAGTAATCGATTTGTCATTAAAAAAGACAATTTGCTGTAAAAGTAACACACTCATATGTAAACTTTGCATTTAAGATGAAAATATCTTTGTAAATAAGGCTTATTTACAAAGATATTTTCATCTTAAATGTAAAGTTTATATAGGAGTGTCTATTTATATCTTTGTAAATAAGCACTATTTACAAAGATAAAATGATACGTTATTGTATTTTGGCAATAGAATTTGTTTTCTTATTTAAAAAAGGAATTGTTTATTTGCATTATTTAATGGATTTTTAATATTGTATGAAAAAGGCTAAGGTGGTTAAATGAAAAATCTGCAGAATGTGCCCGAGTTTAATCTGATTAATTGTCAAAATAATCTGTAGAACAATTGATTACTAAAATAATTTAGTTGGTTCCCTTGTGTAAATATTTTAGTACACTTCAGATAAGACAAAACTAATTTACCAGTAACTTTTCAGCAAGAAACAGAAGGTAGTTTTGAGACATAAAATCCTTAATATGAATGAAAAAGTACTAGTTCCACTGCACATAATTTCCCTTATTTCACATTCAACTGGCATTGAGCTGTTACCTAGCAACCCTAGCAAAGCCCAGACCGTCACCTAGCAACCGGTTCCAGTTCCACTGGCAGATTTTTTCACTTATAACAAGACATTTTTGCCAAGTTAGAAGTCAGATAATCTGCCAGTGGAGCTTTTTCATCAATATGAAGGAATTAATTATGTAAAACAAGCTCCTGTGTCTTGGTAAAAAGTTATATACAAGTTTATTTTGTCTCATTTAGACTAGCCAAAAATACTTGGTAAGATTTTTTTTTGCAGTGTAAATTTGTTATTTTGTGGCCTTATTCAGCATGTTTTTTGTTTTTCCCCCCCAGTAATCACACCACATGGAAAGACCCTCAGTTTCCAGCCGTCTTCCAGTTGAATCCAAGGTGAGCGATGAGAATCTGATGGGTGTAAATGGGTATTTCAGATGGACTGAAGGTGCAGGCCTGTTAAATTCCCTGGTTGTTTACTTTTCAGGTTACCCCAAGCTTTAAAGTGCAATTCGTGTATGTTTACCACCTTCAACGGGGATGCGATGGCCAATCACGTGACGCAGAAACCGGATCACGTTTGCATCATGTTAACAGACGAAGGTATAGCACAGAAAATCACTTCGCTCCTGGTATTTACAACTTATCTAACTAAAATATCATTCGTTTATTTTTGTGCACTCATTGCATAGTAATGCGTACATGTGTGTTATTTGTGTTGTTTTGGACATTTGGTGTGAATTTGATGTGAGTAAGACAATATTTAATGAAATTTTGACATTTTTAAAACATATTTTACTTGAGGTACATTATATGACCACCAGATGGCGCCACTGTTGAACATTTCTGTGGTGTTCCATATTGTTGGCATTTTTGTAGTGACATCCCAACTTTAATTTAGACGTTTTGCTTTTTTCCACACAGAGAGAAGTTCGAAACAACCTGAGAATCAAACGTTTGAAAATCAAACGTCTGTGAATCAAATGTCTGGGAATCAAATGTCTGGGAATGAAACAACTGGGAATCGAACGTCTGAGAATCGAACGTCTGAGAATCGAACGTCTGAGAATCGAACGTCTGAGAATCGAACGTCTGAGAATCGAACGTCTGGGAATGAAACGTTTGGGAATCAAATGTCTGAGAGGTAAACACACAACACTGAACAAAACCTCTCAATATATTAGACAATATATTGTCATTTTATTAATAATACTGATTAGATTTCAGGTTTTATTTGGATTTAATGTCCAATTTGTGAAAACAAAGAAAAATAAAATTTGAAGGCAAAATAACGTTTATTTCATGAGACATTATTATGAAATTTATTTCCTTCATTGTTTTCATGAGATGTTGGCTATAATCGTTAAAATTAACTGGAATAATTGCTTGAATGTTATTGTTTGTTGTACCTAATTTTGCAGTAGGTACAATAAACAAAGGTAACTTTACTCACTTGGTCTTTACATTCAGTAATAAACTTACCTGTTTTACTTTTGACTTGGTTTTCTGAAATAAATGCACCCTCTGATTATTTGTTTTCTATCAAACTGAGATAAAGAAAACAAAATAATTTGACGAATCTTTTAGGCTACGATTCTGTGAACAGTTTCTTTTGTTTTCTTTATTTTAATCCTCTTTTAATCTCGTTTTTGTCTTAGCCCCCCTGTCAGTAAGAACCTCAGTAATCGTAATGGCGTCTTCATCCCGATTCAACTTGTCCAAAATGGACAGACGTCCCCTCAGCTGTCCGTCAAGGCCCTCAGCGCTGCTTCCTCTCCGCCTTTCAGACCCGCCATGACCATCAAGATCATGGGGGTTGAGAAGGTGAGACAAACTCCTGCAGTGGAGCTGAGGAAGCAATAATTACATTTATTTAATTTCTCTTTGGGAAAATCTTACCAGGTATTTTTGGTCTAGATTCTGGTGTAAATATCTTTGTATCTTGAAATAAGACAAAACTAACTTACAAATAACTTCAGTAAGATATAGGAGCTTGTTTTAAGTCAATAATTCTTTAATATCTATGAAAAAAATACTTGTTTCACAATCAACTGGCACTGAGCCGTAACCTAGCAACGCCAGCCAAGCCCAGACCGTAACCTAGCAACGCCAGCCAAGCCCAGACCGTAACCTAGCAACCCAGTTCTAGTTCCACCGGCAGATTATTTCACTTTTAACAAGGCAAATTTCCCATGTTATAAATTAAATAATCTTCCAGTGGAACTAAAGATGCACCAAGCCGATGTTAATATCTGTATCGATCCCGATATTTAAAAAAAAAATTCTAGATTGGTTATTGGTGACATTGTGCTTGATTCATAATGGCAGATCTATTCTCAGTGATGTTATTTATTATTTATTTTACATTATAAGTAGAATTTCTATCTGTACATTTTAAAGAAAGTTTGTTGCAGTTTGTTTTTACAAGGTAGTCAACCTGTTTTTGTAGTTTTCAGTTTCTTTATTATTTTTTCTACATTGGCTGTTACACTCCTAATTTCACTGACTGAACAAAGTAAAGTTGTTTTTACACCTGAGCTTGTGAAGCTATATGTGTATTTAATTGTGTGGTACTGGTGCAGAGTTATCAAATATATTTGTGGGTGAGTATATTTATGTCTGTGTTTAAGAAAATAAATGTTTTAAGTCAGTTCAACACCGCTTCACTATATTGGACAATTATCGGCTCAGAAACCTCAGATATCTGCGTTGGGATCAGAAGAGAAAAAGTGGATTGGTGCACACCTGAGTGGAACAAGTATTTTATCATCAATATTAAGGACTTATTAACTTAAACAAGTTCCTTTATCTTGCTGAATAGCTGCTTGTTTTGTTTTGTCTTGTGTATTAAGATGTCTACACCCAAAGCTAGACCAAAATATAGTATTTTGTGTTTATGTGGTGTATTTTGTCTTTCCTCCTCTCCAGCGGGTGGGTCCTCTGTCCCACGATCAGCTCTGCGTCGTCCTCTCCTCTTTGTGCCACGGGATAAACGAGACGGCTCGCCGTACCAACGTGTCACCCACCACGATCCGGTCCTGGATCGCGTTGCAGCAGCGCGGCCTGGCGCAGAGGAAGTGGGGCTGGAAGTCGGACAAGATGGCGGAGTGGGTCCTGAACCGCAGGGAGCAGCAGCTGAGCGTGACGGAGACGGTTCTGCTGCTGACGGCCCGGGCCGCGCTGGGCGAGAGCACCCAGGTGGAAGACTGCTACAGCTGGACCATAGACTTCATGCTGAGGCACGACCTGGGTCTGCAGACCACCAACAACAACCGGCTGAAGAGCATCCGGGAGAACAGCTACAGCTTCATCCAGTCCATCCACTCACTGGTCGGTTCGGTAGAAAACCCGGAAGGTCCACTTAACTTTATTTAAACCAGAACTTATCAAATAACAGGATCTATGTTGTTTTTATTCATGCTGGACTGGAAGACAAGCCTCCAGCCACTAGGTGGCAGCAGTGTTCAAATTATTATCATTGTATCATAAAATTACGACTTTATTCTCTTATTAAAATCAAACAAAAATTCTTATATTATTATTGTAAGCAAACTAACTGCAGCTCACTGAAAAAGACCAGGCAATAGATGAAGCCTATTTAGTGATAAACGTTTACAGTTTTAAAACGGTTTAAGTCTAAAAACTAGGGACGCACTGATTTACGTCTTTCACCTCAGGTCACATAGAGCTGGTCCCAGTGGTTTTTACTGATAAATTATTAAATATTGTTTCAGTTTTTGTGGAGGATGTGAAAACATTCCTGATGCCCTTTGGGTCATGACTGACGAGGTTTATAAATGCTCTCCAGGTCCAGAAGGGGGCGCTGCCTCTGCACTGCTGGGGCTGCATGGACGAGCTTCCCGTCTTCATCGACTCGGACCTGTTCTCCAAGCAGCTGGCGTCCGCCTTCCAGCTGTTCGGGTCGCCCGAGGACGAGCCCGTCTTCGACATCGTCCTGTCTGCGCTGTCGGACGGCCGCCTCCTGCCCCCCCTGCTGTACTTCAGAGGAACTGCGTCCAGCGTCCCAGACGGTTTCCCCGACAACGTTCTGCTGGAGGCCCGGGAGGGCGGGTTCAGGGACGAGGAGCGCCTGCGGATCTGGGTCGATAAGGTCAGTGGCGCCATGGCAACGGAAAAGTGTTTGGTGTTAGACATCGATTTAAAAAAAAAAGAATCATTTATAGAAATAATAAATATTTATCCACATCAGATCATTTTATCGCTTCATTTATTATTTGACCGTCTGTTTGGTTACTGACGTCCTTCCATCCTTCCTTAATTCATTCATCTGTCAGTCTGTCCATCCATTTCCATCAGTGGCCTTTCATTCATCCATGGTCAATGTTTACATCCTTCTTCACCTTCATCCATCTTCCTTTTCAGTCATTCTTCCTTCCTCCTTTTTTCCTTAAATCAAACTTGTCCTTGTGTCTTTCCTTTTATTCCCTTCATACTTCCTTTCCTCCTTCCTGTCTTCCATCTCTCCATCTTTCCTTCCTCCATTAGTCTGTATTTCTATCATTCCTTCTTTCCTTCCGTCCTCCCCTTTCATCCTTCTTTCTTGTCTTTTTCCCCCTCATCTTTCCTGTTTTCATCCTTCCTTCCTCACTTTTTCACCAAACTTTTCTTTGTTTCCTTTTTTCCTTTTTATTCCCTTTGTCCTTCCTTTCATCCTTTCTGTCTTCCTCAATCAGTCTATATTTATTTCCTTTGTCTATTCCAGTGTTTCTCAACCCTGGTCCTCCCCGCCCCGCTGCTCTGCAGGTTTTATATGTGCCTCTATTCCAGAACAGCTGATTCAAATGATTGCATGACCACCAAGTACTGCAGAAGCCTGTTAATCACCCAGAGATACAATTCAGGTGAATGGCAGAAGGGAAATGCCTAAAACATGCAGGACAGGGGGGCGGTGAGGACCAGGGTTGAGAAACACTGGTCTATTCCTTCTTTCAATCCTTCCTTCCACATATCAAACTCGTCCGCCTCTCATTGCGCTGTAATTTTTTGTCTTTTTAAACACGACCGTCCGTTGCCGTAGAAACCAGGTCGTTTTCCTTCGGGTCATTCTTGATCTTTAACCGGTCGGTGTTCGGCGCCGTCCCTCCTCTCCGCTCCAGGTGTGGCGACCTTACGTGACCTCCAGATCCGGCGACAGGACTCTGCTGGTGATGGACGTCCACCGCGGTCACCTCAGCAAGGCGTTCAGGGACAGTCTGTCCGCCGTCAACACCCACATCGCCTTCATCCCCGCAGGATGCAGCTGCCGCCTCCAGCCGCTCGAGATCTGCGTGACGCAGGTGCTGCGGGATTTTCTGCAGGTAGGCGGCGGTGAAGGCGGAGCTTCTTTCCTTCCGTCCTGCCTCTGTGTGTGGATCTGTGATGTTCTGATTGGCGGTTCTGTCTCCAGGCCCGGTGGTCCCAGCTGATCGCTGATGGAGGTCTGGACGGGCTTGGACTGGACCAGCTGGCTCTGACGTTGGCCTGCTGGCTCAGTGAAGTCTGCTCCACTCTGAACGCGCAGACCGACGTCCTGCGCAGGTGAGAACACCTGATGATGACATCACAGTTATTTAAAGGCCATTTTAAACGTCTTTATTTGGGTTTTATGGGATTGACCAAAAGACGCCTACAAGACCAAAAGACGCCTAGAAGACGATGCATGATTGGATTTTTCGGATACAAATAAGTATCTGAAAAGTGTGGCATGCATTTGAATTTGGTAACAAATAGTACTGGACAATAAATTATCCCAGAAGTTACTGTAATAAACAATAATACTGTTTTTTTTGGACCATTTTCACCAAAAGTCACAATAATTACATTTAATCATATTTTCAAATGTATTTATTGATACACTCAATGACTAGACAGTGGAGAAAATAGTAAAAATAACAATATGGACAGTTTTAAAAAAACATTAATTGGAATTTATTATGAAAACAATAAATCAAAATTTTTATAATGACAGGAAATGTATTATAATAAATGATAAGTAACATGACAAATACCCATACCCATTAGGAATACATTAAAAGATGCAAATAATAAAATAATTAAATTCCCTTTTTTGAATGAGAAAAACATTTATAGCCTAAAATGCAATAGGAAAAAAAATTCAAATGTACGCCACACTTTTAAGATTTTTTTAAAAAGATTTTAAAATATTTTGTGTTTACTTTCATCTCTTAAAATACATTTAAGTGTAAGCTTTTCACAAAAAGTGAACACATTTAAAAGTGTGAAAGCTTTTACTCACTGCTTCCACGACCTTCTTCAAGGTCATTCACGTTGGCTTGCAGCCTGCAGCACCTGGAGAACCAGGGAGAGGCGGCGAGGATGATCACAGCTCTGACTGAAGTGCTGACCCAGCCGCTCGACTCTGGATCTCCAGAACCCGGACCAAAACAAGAGCGTTTACTGGAACGGACGCCTCCACAGCCACCGCTGCTGGTGATCAAGGAGGAGAAGACAAACGGTTGGGATGAAGAGAAGAAGCAGGCGGAGGTCGGCAGCCTGTCCGCCCTGCGGCAGGTGTTCAACAGCGAGAGCGACGCCGAGTCGTTTCACGGCTTCGCCGACGTCTGATTCTTCACCGCACATCGTATAAACAAGCTGCTGCATCCGGAGCCTCTGATACGTTTAGAGACGCTCATAAATGCTACTGACACAAAGCTAGTCGAAGGAAAACAGGAAATGCTGTGTGTTTTTAAGGTGGGAAAAACTTTATAGACATTGGTATGTAATGATCAGAAACCTCAACATAAATCATGAAAAAGAATCTAATATTGATTCTGAAGCTCAGAATGGAAACATGAATCTTTTCACTGCATAATTATTATTAATTAGGTTTCTCACTACTGCTTTGTAAAATAAACCTTATTTTTGTTACTTTTTTACTGTACCAATGAATTATGTGATGTTTTTTCTAGTAAAATAAAGGAAGTTATGTTCAAATTGATGTCACTGACTCAATAAATTAAGAACTGAATGAGAATTTATATAATAAGGTGTCAGTGAAAACTTAAAAAGTCTTAATTGTATGTATTTAATATTAAGTCCTTTAAGCGTCTTACATTTTGTTGTGACCAGGACTATTTAATCTCGTATAATCTGTGGGGGGGTTTTCTCGCTGGAATTTTTAGTCAGGCAAACTTTTGAATTGCGCGCATGCGCAGAAGCATAAATTGAGTTCTGTGAGTCGAAGCGGTTGAGGCTACGGCTAACTAGCTGGCTAGCTAGCTGTTTTGCTTTTATTGTGGGTTAAATGCACATTTATCGGACGACGTTAGCCTTTGTATTATTTCTGTAGATAAACCCATATGATAAACTGCATTTATCATATGCAAAGCACAAAGAGCCACAAACATACCTCAGAAATGTCAGTTTTGATCTCCTTGCGTGGCTAAAGCTCCCCAGAAAACGGTCGCTGTTTCTACTACTATTAGCACTGGCCTAAGAACGACACAAACTCTAGTCGGAAGTTTAGTGGATTTTAAACACAGTAGTCAAGCACTAGTCTTGCCTATTTTTTAAAATTTTTATTTCAACTAAATTGTTAATATGGAGGTTGTGGAGAAATAAAAAAAAATGTAATCAAGTATATTCATGCTTTGAGTGAGTTTAGCATATTTTGAATATCAAATATAATGGTTTATATTGCTGCACTATGTTAAACCCTTTACAAATTTGTATTCTCCTTATAGTTTGAAATGTTTCGGCTAAGGACAAGATGAACAACCTAGTTTGCATGCAACAGACAAGGAGCGTAAATTATGCTAGAACAAGATGTACGGAATGCTCTAGCATTTTCTGGTAGAAAGGTGTAGCATCTAGTACGCGGAAGAAAACATTACTCCTTAAATGGTTAGCAGCCAAGACTGGAGTGTTTGGTGCAGGAAAGGATTTGACAGTTATAGTTTGTGTGTATGGGAATAGTTGGAGGGGTTCGCAATATCTCAGGGTGTGAGGATGAGAGATAAAAGTATGAGGTCCTCACACTCTCACTCAGAGGCGACCTCCATCTGCAGGGACTCATTGTGTTTGTGGGTGAGTTGTGTCTCCATTTGGCCCAAAGTATTGATTTAATAAATGTCTGGTGAGTGATTTTACATTCTGGTAGAGAGACGTGTTTTTGAAGCGATGGTTGTTTCTGTCTCTCAACAGCTGAGAAGAAGGAGAAAATAAAAGCTAGCAGAACATAGAGCCGAAGGAGAAGTCAAAGATGCAGCTATGATGGCGACAGACTTCAATTAAGTAAGAATGTGACAAGATCTACAGTTAATCTATATGGTTAGATGGTTTTAAACTTGAGTTTTGGGTTGGTGAAACACTTAGAAACCATGTATAAACTTTAGTTTTACACACTCAGTTTTATACACTGAGGTTAACGTAAATGAACTCAAATCTGTTAGATTTTTGTTGTAAAAGTGACCATCATCCCTATTGGTGCTTAAATATAGAACCATGAGAACAGAACCCGTTTCCCAGCATGTCCACCAGAACCAGGGCTTCACACCCCCTGACCCCCAAGGACGGCTCTGATCAGCAGGGGGATGCAGGATTTCAGGACCTTCACTGTCCTCTGTTTAAATTTAGATTTAGGACAAAGACCAGACCTTGTAAATCCCACTCGGGCCGAACCCACGGGTCCAAAAAGGCTTCTAACATGCTCAGAATGTGCAGAGCTGTGCAAAAATCTCAAACCAAATCTCATTTCTTTAAGATTTCCTCTCAATGATCCACATTTTCTACTAACTTTTTAATATGTTCTTCATTAGTAGCTCTTGAGACTTTCTCATCTTTCTTATTTGGGTTTTAAAACACAAAATTTTACCTAGTGTTTTTCGTCTAGGTTAAGAAACACTCCAATGGGCATTGCAGCTCCCCTCACCGTCCTCTACAGGGCAGTAAAATGTGCAAACTGTTTAAAAACTCTTTATTCTCTTACTTTAGCTCAAATCCTAATGTTGATTTTTCTGATTTATTATTGTCCCATTGATACATTTTGTTTTTTATTCAATCAACTTTTTGTGTTTTTGAGCTTTTCTTGGGAGACAAAAACAGAAAAAATGTCAGATGTCATCGTGAACTCTGACCTCTAACCTGCACATCTGGAAACTGTGTATTTATCAGAAGGCCGATTAGCATTCATTAGCATCCGTTAGCCTCCCTCTGAGCAGCATTAGCATGTTAAACTGTGGCCCAGCGTGCAGTCTGAGGCTAAAGGGGTCCAGCAGGGGGATCAGAGCAGAAAAATCAACCATTTCAGAGTCGATTACAGCAGCTTTGATGTTCTGTCTTGGTTTATCCTGAGTTGCTCCTCACTAGTTTACATGTCAGCCGCAGCAAATCGTCGATCAAACAGCTGAGCGACATGCAGAGTTGCTCCATGTTTTAATCTGATCATCGCTGCTGCCTGATCAAAGATAAAACCTTTTTAATCTGGGATAATTACAGAGAAAATGTCTGCACAACTCAGCTGTCTGTTTGAGCTGGAAAAAGGGGAAAAATTGAAACACTGGGTGGTTCTCTCTACCGCTGCGCCGTCTGAGCAAGCCTCTCTGTGCTGTGTGTGACAAATAAGAAGTCTGAATTTAATCTGAGTTAATCCAGCTCTCATTCCAGATTACAGTCTGAACTGATTGGAGCTTTAGAGGAGAAGCAGCAAGAGACGGAGACCAGCACGAATTTAATGGGATTCTGACAATATTACACTAACTACTAGTGAGGAGCTATTAAATATGTTGATAAATATGGAGGTTAACGGTCTACTCAAAGTACCCCGGTGTTGAGGGGGCAAAATAAACCCAAATCATCACTCCTCCACCACAGAGCTTTATTGTTAGCGTGATCCAGAAATCGTGTTGTTCATTCAGGTCAGACTATGCATACCTAAACCTAAAACCTGAACCTGTTCTTTAAGAAACAAGAAACTTCTCACCAAGAAATAGGAGCTGGTTTTAAGCTGATAATTGCTTAGTGTTGATTTTTTTTAAAGTACTAGTTCCACTGGCAGATTATTTCACTTACAACAAGACACGTTTCCCTTGTTATGAGTGAAATAATCTTCCAGAGGAACTAGAACTGGTTGCTAGGTGACGGGCTGGGCTTGGCGTGGGTTGCTAGGTAACGACTCAGTGAGGAACTAGTACTATTTTCATAAATACTGATGAATTATTGACTTAAAACAAGCTCCTATATCATGCTGAAAAGTTACTCGTAAGTTAATTTAGTCTTATTTCAAGTGTACGAAGATATTTTACGCTATAGGAAATAGACCAAAAACACCAGGTAAGATTTTGTGTTTTTGTAGGACACCGTAATCGTTAGGGACACTACTTTGGCTTTTTCAAATGCCAGGTAATCACAATTTATTAATATTTCAGAACATTTTAACATGTATTCTGATGTTTCACGATAATTCCTAATAAATGTTTGATAATCTCTGGAAACTTTCTGAGTTTTCTGAGAAATCCTGGCAGTTAATGATATTTTCCTGCCCAAACCTGACAGTAGAAAATGTTTACATTTGACAGTTACTTTTTAATCAATATTAAGGAATTATCTATGTAATACAATCTCTTGTATCTTGATTAAAATTTACTTGTAAGTTAGTTATTTGCTACTTTAAGTGCACTGAGATATTTAGGCGGAAAAAACTCTAGTCACTATTTAAAAAGGATAAAGTTGAGTCTGCTTTAAAACCTTGAACTGGTCCAGAACCAGTTGGACCAGTTGCTCTGAAGTGTTTGTAACCAGTGGACTGGAACAGGATGGAGACCCAACAGTTGAACATGCTTTCCCACTGAGCAAACGTTCAGATGTCCTCATGTGGACAGCGATGACATCACTGGTGAGGTCACCCTGCGGTGGATTTCCCTGAGAACCGACCTGAGTCTATTGTTCAGCATCCAGCTGTGAGCGACGAAACAATGAGCTTTTATTACGCTTTGAAGGGCTGCACAGCAGATTTTCTGACGGGGTTGTTTTGTCTCTAACCGGCCGGATCAGTTTAACGACACAGAAGCTGCTGGTGTCTCGGCCTGACTGGACCTGCGGCGTTCCTGCGCTGGCGCTGAAGCATTCTGCTGCTGTGTGCTTGGACTGGAGCGGCTGCAGCCTTGAGTTTTCCTGCCCCGCCAAGACAATGCGATGAGGTGGAGGGGGTGGCAAGACCAGACAAGAAAATCTAATCAGATAAAAAAACTCCGGAGTAGCGCAGGAATTCAGCCCGAAGTTCTCTGGATCTGATGCTGCTGCAAGAGCTCAGGAGAAATTATCAGCTTCGTTACACAAACTGCACTCAGAAATAACAGCTGACATGTTTTCTGTACTCCAGCTTCCTGCAACAGGCCAGAAACATGACGGTCAAGGGTGAACAGGATAGCTTAGGTCAAAAGACCAGTGACCATTTTATTTGTAGCTCAAAATCATCTAGATCATGAGATTTTAGGCTGGTTCTGCCTAATTTGAGTTCCTTTTGGGATCAGGGTTGTGATAGTTTTGGGTTTTTCATTATAGTTTAATTTAATGCCATAATTACTTTTAGTTTGTCTAATTCAGTCAGTTTTAAGTAGCATTTATAGTGTGTTTGGTAGTTTTTATTACTAATTATTAATTAGTTACAGTAGCAGTTTGTTTTTTCATACTTTGGTTTAAGTGCAGAAGTATTGTGATTATGTAAACATAGATTAGACAATTAATACTAAATATAAGATACCATCTTCAAAAAATATGTTTCATTATTGTTGAATAACCAACTGATTGTGGTGTTTTCTCCAAACTTTTGCTGACTAGCCATTTTGCAGACTAGCCTAAGGACGATTATGAACTGCTGTCATTTCATGATGTAAATTGGTTGTGTAGAAAAAAAATGATTTCAGATCAGTTTGAAAGGCTAATAACTAGATTAATAAACACAAAAACAATGGATATTATATCTATAATTTCAGAATGTTTTAGTTAGTTTTATAAACACATGATGTAGTTCCACTTAGTTATAGTAATTTTCCCCCATTAATTACCTATTTTATTTATTTCAGTTAACGAACAACAACATTTAAACATTAAGATGTTATTTAATTGAACTGAGTTTAAAAGAAGCTGACCTGCAAACGTGTTGGAACTCCGCTGTGGTTGCTAGGTGACGGGCAGAGCTCCGCTGGGGTTGCTAGGTGACGGGCAGAGCTCCCCTGGGGTTGCTAAGTGACGGGCAGAGCTCCGCTGGGGTTGCTAGGTGACGGGCAGAGCTCCACTGGGGTTGCTAGGTGACGGGCAGAGCTCCACTGGGGTTGCTAGGTGATGGGCAGAGCTCCACTGGGGTTGCTAAGTGACAGGCTGGGCTGCTGAATTTGTGACGTTACGTTTGGAAGATTTTTGAAACGGCTCTTTTTCCAGACACCAAAACATATTACCAGAAAATAACTGGTTGGTTTTAAAGTGTTTGGGTTGTTTTTAGTAGAAACCATAACAGACAAAAATGTGCAAAATGTGAGTTTTGCATATTACGTCCCTTTAAAATTAATGGGACGTCGGAATTGGGCATCAGCACCTGCCGTGTGAATGTAACCAGATGCTTTTCCATTGACCATATTGTTGTGCAACTTGACATTTTGAAAGTAGATTAGCTTAATTTTGAAAAAACAATTTTTTTGACAAAAACATTTGGCTTTTGCATGAGGTAGTTTGTTTTCTTTCTGTATGAAAATTGGTTTATTTCGCAAAACATCAATGGAAAACATTTTCCACATGAATCAGATGATCACCCACCGGATGTTGCCACAGGCGGAAACCGCAAAGAGGAAAATTGATTTATCGTGTGAACAAACTTATTCATGTGATTTTAATTACATTTCTTACTTTATGGAAACTCAGCAGATGCAAACTTGTGCTTTTTTTTTACGTCATTAGTGGAATATAAAGAAAGTTTTGTGCACATTTGTAATGGAAACACAGCTACTGTTTACTGAGAAGTCCTGCATCAAACCTGCAGCCTATATGGGCCACAATCCAACCTGTAGACTATTAATCTCAGGCCCATGTGGGCCCCATATGTGAATGCCGTTCTGCAGGATGAGAGGTCTAGAACTGTATTTCTAGCCTGTCTGAATAAATTATGTTCCTCAGAAGCTCATTTTGCAGCTTGAAATATTACATGTGCTGCCTTTGATGGTCAGCCGTTGTCTAAACTAAACATCGAGGCGCTAATTTTGGTGGTGAAAGGCTCCAAGTGAGGCTGAATATTGATGAAGGAAACGCTGTGCAGCTGCAGCCCGTTTGCATAATCTCAGATATTCTCATTTTAAATGAGCCGAAGGCGCAGCGTTACAACTAATCCCTCTTTTTAAGATTTATATGACACTTTTTAATGGAAAACTAATGTTGTTCTGCACACATGTGGGTTTCATTGTGACGTTCACTTTTCTTGTACGAGCTTGTTCTTCCCCCCCATGTGCCTCGGATCCCTACAGCGGAGGTGGTGAGTGCATGTTTTGCATGACTCACACAGACACAATAGCTGGAGGTAAATACACCAGTTTGAGGTTAAACTGGGATTTTCCTCTGACTTTAAGTAAACTAGGAGGAAACTGATTCCTTATAAGAGAACATCAGAAAAAGGAGTGTTTTATCTCTTTGTTTCTGCAGATCTCGGTGGGTGAAGGTCTCTTTTCTTCACTTTTGGCAGGCTGGGGATAAACTTGGCAGGAAAACCATTGCAGCTCGATCCCCTCCTCATCCTCTCCTCCCCCTCTCTCCCTCTCTCTCCTCCCCCTTTTCTCTAGATGTGATCATGTTCATTCAGAGCTCAGGCGCTCAGATCATCACACCTCTCCGTCCTTTTGTCTTCTGGTTGTCCGCCTCTCTGTCCCTCCATGTGAACGATGTCCAGGCTCAGGTTTCTGTGCGTCCATGGAGGCTCTGTGCTGCTGCTGCTGCTGCTGCTGACGGCTGGTGAGTCTTTAACTGTCTGAATGTTGCAGCTGTTCGACTTCCTGTTCAGCTGAACTTATTTCACTGCTGAACTGTAACCTGACATGTTAGACCCCCTCTTCTCCTCCTTTCCTCCTGCTGAAGCTACCAGAGGTCTTCCTCTTTGTTAGGATGACAGACGCATGTTTGCTTTAGACTTTGTTTTGTTTTTTACACCATTTAATTAAATCCACATCAATCCAAGAAATGAACATTTGAGTTTAATAAGATCTGTTTAGTGCGCAACCTGTTTATGCAAAAACAAGCTGACTAATCTGCTAATGTTTATGCAAAATTCAACTTTAAGGCTCATTCTTTGATGGCTTCTATACTCTGTAGTTAATACTTTTACTTAAATAGCAACACTTCTAGTTTCTAGTGCAAATCTCTTAGTGTTCTTGAAATAAGACAAAACTAACTTTTAAGCAATAGGAATTTTTACCAAGTACTTTTAGTACAGCTGCAAATATCTTAGTTCACTTGAAATAAGACAAAAATAACTTACATGCAACTTTTCAGCAAGAAGTACAAGTTTGTTTTAAGGGAATAATTCCTTAATAATAATTTTAAAAAACACTCTAGTTTCACTGGTAGATTATTTTACTTATAACAAGAGGTTTTCCCATATTAAAAATTAAATAATCTGCCAGTGGAATAAACACTTTTTCAGCAATATTGAATTTTTTAAGTAAAAAACTCCTGCATCTTGCTGAAAAGTTACTTGTAAACTAGTTTTGTCTTATTTGTAGTGTATTAGAATATTAGGATTAGAAACTGAACCAAAACTACTTGGTAAGTAAGAGTTTGTGTTTTTGCAGTGTCGTACTTTTCAGCCTGACTGAGGTTGCAGGTTTCACACCAGCGTCTCAGACAGGATGGCAGTGGGAGAAATGCTGAAGTGTTTGCTGTCCTCACAGCCTTGTTTGCATTCACTTATAATCTAATTAACGTTAACTTTGTTGACTTTCAGAGAGTTCAAGTGGAGGAAATCAGATTACATCCTCAGTATTTTTCAAAGTGTTGACCAAATGTGAAGCAACAAGAGTTTAAAATAAGGACAACAGATGGAGTTATAAACAATAAAAAGGGAAATAAGATGATAGTTGTGAAGGTTGCAAACATCTAGCTGCAGACATGGGCTGAGTTTAGCCCATGTCTGCAGCTAAAGACATGGGCTAAACTCAATAAGCAGGACCTTATTTAACCTGCTAATAATTCTGCTTTTGTTTTCTATTTATTTTTTATTTGCAGATAATGTCAACCTGAAGTGCAGATGTACTTTTATTTGTAGCCTAAACTAAAAGTTTAAGCGTGTTTTGTTAAGGCCGTTTTACTCGATCACATTAGTCATTCAGGATGGTTGTGTGGGAACTTGCAACGAGTTTTCTAACTAAATAAAGATGGTATCACACTTTATCAGTAATCTAACGACTTCTGAAGTGATAAAACTAAAGTTTATCACTGCTGTTATTTATAAACATTAAATCAATGATCCCAGCAACACCAGTATTAAATTAAATAATTACTACAATTTGTTTACACATTAATGACTTCAACATGTCATAAACAAACAGCTCATAAACAGTTTAATAAGTTTTGAGTAAGTACTTGAAAGGGCCACTTTTCACCTGTTTGTAGCAGCTAGCGCTAACACTTTTATTTGTGAATAAGAATAAAAAGTAAAAAATAATTTTCAACCTTGTTATTCTTTAATTCAGATGTATCCATGTTATTTTTGTCTTCCTCTACAGGCCTGCAGCGGCTAAAAGTTTTTGTAATGTCCAACAATTAGCAGCTAGCTTTGCTGCTATTTTAATGCTAGCTTGTAATAAAAGGCTTATAACAGGTTTAAACTTCGTTTTTATCCATTTTCTCTCTTTTTCTTTAAGATGTGTTCTTTTTGTGTTGTGAGGGATGTTGGACCTTCTCTGGGGATAATCTATGTTCTCCTCTGTAACAGTTAGAGAGAACATTTTTGTTAGCATTTGCAATGCTATGTTAAAATGAATCTTTAAAATGAATTAAAATTAATCTTAAAATGAATTAAAATGAATCTTAAAGCTAATCTATAGTTATTAGCATCTGCAATGCTAATAACTATAGATTAGCTTTAAGATTAGCTTTAAGATTCAACTATAGATTAGCTTTAAGATCAATCTTTTACTTAGCTAATCTATAGTTATTAGCATCTGCAATGCTAATAACTATAGATTAGCTTTAAGATTCATTTTAATTTTCTTTTCTCTTTTTTATGACAACACAGATAGCATAAAATTATGCATTATATTTAAATAATTTGTGATTTTTAAGCAGTTGCTTTTGCTAACATCCAGTAGATGCTACCTGCATTGTATTGCTAGCAATAGCTTTGTTTAAACAGTAGCAAGTGTTTTTGTTAGCAGCTACCAAAAAGCAAACAGCTTTTAAAAGTGGTAACTTTGTATTGTGAGGATTTCTACCCCTCTTTGTGGCAATTGGGGCAGTTCTGGCTAATAACATTTTTGCCCTCTTGTTTTTTTTTAACTGCTGTTTTGTTAGATGCTTGGAAACAGTTCGTTAGCAATGTAGCTATTAGAAGCTAACTTTGTATTTATTTTAATGCTTAGTTCACAGATATTAAGAAAAGTAAGGCTAATTTTAGATTATTAAATGTTTAATTTTAGCCTTCTTTAGATTAAAATAGGTTTTCTAGTAAGTCAACTTTCAATTTATGTCCTTTTCAGTAGCAGTTCTGGCTAACAACATTTTTGCTAGCAGTTAGCAGTCACACGTGGAGTTCCATTAAATTTTCTTTTAACTCAGATCATATTAGCATCTTCAAAGAGCTGATGGGGATAGGAAAGACCTCTGACAGCAGTCAGTTTCACAGCTATTCTGAGGAGGCCTCTGACTGAAGACTGTTGTTGTATGACTGCCTCATGACTGTCCTGACATGCTAACAGCTTAATTTCATGTCCTGACTGACACCATTGCCACTGCTAATCCACCTCGTTTGCTTTTGCCGCTCCTCTTTAGTGGTCTGGCTGGTCATGTGGTTGGAAAACCTGGCAGGGACCTTGGAGTCGGTTATATGATCTTTGTCTATTATGATGGATTTAGCGTCTTAGTTAAGTTAAGCTTTAGAGATGCTAATCATCTGCTCCTCATTGTAAAAACAATACCTTGTTGCCACGGTGACGCATCATAATAACTGTCTAAGAGGAAAAACAACAGGGGAAAAAGATGCAATAGTGCAACAGAAAGCAGTTTGCTTTACAAACTGGAGCAAATTTGGTTTTAGGTTTCCTCTTTTGTTTTTCTCTGCCTTCTTTTACAATGAAAAGCAGGTGATGAAGTATCCCATGTATTGTAAAATGTTGTTCCCAAAGGATTTTTAATTGAAACTTCCTGTAGCTAAATGTGCTACAACTGGTGTTTACATAAACATGAAGAAAAAGTGCAGACTTGATTACATTTTTGTTGATCCTCCTCTAGAAAAAGCCGCCAAAATGTTTCCACCTTTCACCTGCTTGTGTAAAGTTGCTGTGGTGTTCAGTTGCTGTATTCCTCAGGGACCACAGGGGGGCGCTGATTCTCACCCACAGCGCATTGCAGTGAGTGAATCCGACATGTGCTCAGCCGGACCCAAGTAACAAAGGCTGCGGCGTCTACTGGTCACGGATTCATTCATGCTTCTTCTCAACGGCAACGATCCATCAAATTGCTCTGATGCCCAAATGTGGCCTAATAAGCCGCTTCCTCCCACATGCTTGACCCCTCTCCTCCTCGGGGGCCACAGAAATCGCGGTCGTCATGGTTACGGGGATCAGCGGTGACCGTGCGGGACAGATAAGAACAGCTGTCCGCCTAACGTCTGCTTTTTAAGCGGAGCAGAAAGATCCGACGGTCCTTAAAGTGCACACGTTCAGCTTGAGTTTCATTTAATTTCAGCCAAGCTGAACGTGTTTTACTCTGAAGTGCGTGGGCGTCGGAGAGTTTGTGTTGTGCAGCTGGTTTTGGTAAAGTTTCTCTCAGGATCATGTGACTTTGCCAACAAACACCCCCACACTCTGACAGACCCCCTCAGGCTTTTATTTTTCTGACTTCCTGTCAACTTCCTCCCCCTTTTTCCTCTCTGCTAAATTCAGTCTCCAATCATCTTCCTTAATCGTCGTCCTCGCTTAGTTTTTGACTTCCCATTTGGTTTACCGTCCAGTCTTGTTTCTTTCCCCGTTCCTCCTCCTCTGTGTCGATTCTTCCCTCTTTTCCCTTGTATTGTTTAGTTTAATTCCCAAAGTGGACTAATCCCCGCCAGGGGCGGTCCTAACATGTTGGGTGCCCTGGGCGAACAACATTCAGGGCCCCCTTCAGCTTTTTCAACCAACCACAGTACATCATTTAAATTTCTATTGGTCACAATACAAGCACACTTTCTTTTAATATCTCATTTGAAAAACGTGAAAGTGTGATGCAGCGTCAAAAGTGTAAGAAAATATATCTTACATGATATTTGTAAATAATATCGGTTCATCTCTATTTAATAGGTTATAAAATAGTTTCTAAGAAGTAGCCCAATACAATAGAGTGATTACAGCCGGCTAACATAACTTTCCCAACTAATGTGAATTAATTTAAGGGGAGGCATTATGGAAAATTCACATTTTGTACATTTTTGTGGTTCCATTTGAGCCTCAACTGCTTCTAAAACAGACAAGTGTTTAAATAAAACCACACAGACAGTTTTTGGCAATCGGTTAATGTTTCTTGGTGTCTGTTTCAGAAACCTTTGGAATGTTGCAAATCAGCAGGCACTTCCCCGTTACCTAGCAACCACAGCAAAGCCTCGCCCGTTACCTAGCAACCCAAGTGTGTGGAGTTGGGGGGGGTCGTGGAAAGCAGCAGCTTGTCTTGATTTAAAGTGACATGAGGCCCTAAAACAGCTCAAAATAGGCAGAACTGACCAAACTCAAATCTGATTATTTAAGAATAATTCTGTGAAAAGAACGTAATGAACATGTTTGTATAAAAGTTTAACTAACCTGCTCAAGTAAACATAATAGATCAAATTTAAGGGGTTGTTATACCGACAGCAAAAAACTAGGACAAAAACAAACAAACCTACATATATTTCCAATATTTTTAAATATTCAGAATGGGAGATCAATCAACACCTCTATTATAATTATTATTTCCATTAGTAATAGTTTTACTTTATTATCTTGTAGTTTGAGAAGAATTTGAGTATTTAAAACTGTAAAACTGTGATATTTTATTCTGAAAACCAAATTTGTCATCCTAAGCAGCTAAAAGCAAACAACAAAGTTCCTGCCGCCCAAGACGAGAAGCCGCCCTGGGCAGCTGCCCATGTTGCCCGTATTGATCCCATCCTGTTGACTGGCAGCTGACGTCATACGGTGTGTTTCTGCGTGTGGGTCAGCTGGGTTTCATTTCCCCGGCCCTGATGAAGCTGTTAACTGACAGGCGCTCACAGACGACACACTTCCTCTTTAATCACTATTAGCAGCCCGTCAGTCAGCCGTGTGCTTTGATATCCCAGTGGGGACGTTAAAACAACCAAACACGTCCACTCTGCCAGGTCAGACCGAGGTTTACAAGCCGGGGTTGCTTCATGTCAGCGCTGGTATGTGAGTGGTGGTTGGTTTAGAAACAGAAACACAACAGGAGTCCAAAATATTCACTCAATGCACCCCGCTGCGTCCTCCAGCGGGACGTTTCACATCGTTTCTGTTCTGGATCATTTGGGGAGACAGCGTCTTTACTTCCATGTAAAAGAGCAGGTGGGAAATGTTGGCCGACAACCAACCAGATCAGATTTGACGGATTAAGGATGGCAGATTACGGACATTTGACCTCAATCACTGAGTCGCTCTTCTACGTTTGTGAGCCTCAGTTCCATGTTTAAAAAGAAACTCGACTACGCTCTGTTTTTGGTCATTTTGCTCTACTTGTATATGATTTTATTTCCACAGTGAAATATTGATTTAACACTTTTTAAATAATTTCACTAAATTATCCTGGAAAATACATTTAATTTGTCCCTCCAGGATGTCAAACAGTTTTTTTTTTGTGATTGTTGCGGCTTAAAATTGTTGATTTTGTTGAACCTCTTTCAAAAAGTTGCAATGACAACTTTGCAATGACATGGTCTCACAAAAAAATTAAAAACACAGCAAAGGTTTTAGAAGATGATTCACATTTGTGTTGCTGGAAATGGAAAAAAAAAAGCCTTTTATAAATCAACAAAATAGAAAATAATTGTCCCAAGATGTTAAACTACTGCAAACATTGAGGCAAACCTCATATTAGTGTCTGTTTTATCAAAATATTACCCATTTAATTTATTATTGAGTAATATTTTTACTTTTGCGTTTTTAATTGGGGAGAAAAAGCTAATTTTGGCCTCTGAGGATTTTCATATAAGGGATTTTGGCCCTTGGTGCAAAAAATTTTGGACACCACTGCAAAAAGTTGGTGAAAAGTTGTAGAAAAGTTGGTGAAAAGTTGTAGAAAAGTTGGTGAAAAGTTGGAGAAAAGTTGGTGAAAAGTTGGTGAAAAGTTGGTGAAAAGTTGGAGAAAAGTTGGTGAAAAGTTGGTGAAAAGTTGTAGAAAAGTTGTAGAAAAGTTGGAGAAAAGTTGGTGAAAAGTTGGTGAAAAGTTGGTGAAAAGTTGGAGAAAAGTTCACTCAAATGTGCAAATGATGAGTGAATTTCCATTAATAGCTGCATCTTTAGGAACTTCCTGCCTGATGCTTCAGTCAGAGGTATAAAATGTGCAGTAAGCTGAATAAATGCTAAACGTTTTTTAACCTTCCTGTTTAAAAACAGCTGACGGGTATTATGTCCGTGTTATGGTTGAGTCAGTGAGCATCCTGGGAAAATTTTGCTCTTTTATCTGGAACAACTGCAGCCAAAATATCTCCTCTGTGAAGCGTTCGCTCTGTTCAGCCTTGAGGGAAAAGGTGAGCTGCTCAGATTAGAGGTGGTGCGAGAAAAGAACCAGCCAAGGTAGTTCAGGCATCTGGTGGGGATGCCTTCCAGATGTCCTCCACAGGAGGAGCCCGGAGCCCGGCAGAGATCATATCTCAGGGCCGGCTTGGGAACGTCAGGATCCCCCCCACAGAGCTGGAAGAAAAGGCCTGGAGGAGGGAGTCCGTGGATCAGTGCTGCGTTCCCCTCTGAGCCCCAGAGATAAGGGCAGGAAGATGGATGAGAGGACTGAGCGTGTTGGTGGAAAGGTGGGACATTCCTGCTGCTCGCTGCAGTCCTAACAGAGCTTCAAAGGGAGGGCCGAGGTTTTACGGTCCGGGTCCGAGTCCTCTGCGCGTGTTTGTGTTGTGCAGGAGGAAACAGGAAAGAGATGGAAGAAAAGGCAGCAGGAAGCGGAGTCAGCACTCACCTGCAGAGCCTGCAGCTGTTTTTACGCTTCGGTCAGATGGTAAAAGTAGCGGAAGAGTCAGTGGACGAACATGCATCAGTGCAGCAAACAGCAAAACATCCTGGATGGTCATCAGATCATCGGCATGGAACAGAACCGGGGAGTCCAAGGTTTCTGCACCGAAGCTGAAAATGTGCTTTTTCTCTCCAATATGTGAAAAAATATTTATCCACACGACAATAAATAAAATAAGTTAAATTTGAATGAAACCAACATTAGTATGACATTTTCCTTTAATGTTTACATTTATTGTACATTTTGGATCAATTACGTTCTATTTCATTGGTCTATCTTTGTATTGTATATTTTATATAAACTTTTGTTGTCGTTTCCCAGACACCAAAACACATTGAACTTATTTCCAAAAAACGACTGGATGGATTTCTAAGTGCTTGAGCTTTTTCTTTAGAAGCAGTAGAGACCAAAATGGAAGTACAAAAACGAGAAAAATGTGAATTTTTGGCCTTTAAGGTTAATCACCTGCAGACTAATAAACTGACCCTTCAAATGGACCTTTTAAAACTGTCACAATGAATCACACACGCAAAAGTTTCCACATCTAATGCAGTTCCTGAACCTTTTGTTTTCACCATTAAAAGAGCCAACAGCAACAAAATGTTTTGTTTATTCACATTAATGGACGGTAAAATCCAGATAAAAGCCGAATAAATCCTGTTTCTCAGGAGGAGGAACATTTTTACTGCCTCTCTGAGGCCTTATCAGTCACTACCGTGGGCTTAATTCACCAGAGTTATGATGTGAAGCTCCAGCAGAGAGGAAACTTTTTCCCAGGATCGTCTCTGAGGGTCTCTGGAGCGGCTGATGGATGTGAGGGAGGAAGAGGAGGCTCCTGAGGGAGCAGCTTTCCCATCAGGCTGAAGGGTTTTCTCATCACTGTCTCTCTCTGTGTGTCCACTCCTAAAACATCTCTGTTAATGGGTGATCTGTGTTTTTTCACCCACCTGCTCCGCTGCGTTTCCACTGGAGAATCAGCGCCACCTGCTGTTCATCTGCTCTGATGCAGCCAGTGGCAGTGGGAGGAAACCGGCTTTAATTTATGTTTACTGGGCTTCTGGTGGCCAACCAACACAAACTAACCCATGACAGAGACATGGAAGAGAAAATAACGCATCGCCTTCTGGAGAACCGCCTCCCACTGGACTTACATCTGCGATTATTTTGATCTGATGATGCTGAAACTATTTTTAACAGCTATGATTCCTTCAAAATCTCATGCAAATTATGAGCAACTTTTAAAATGTCACAAAAAAGAGAAAAAGTTAAATTTAGCCATGTTTACATCTACTAGGCCTGTCACGATGAAATATTGTTCCAGAAGTTATTACGATAATCAATAATATTGTTTTGAAACCATTTTCAAGTAATATAATGGTATTAGCATAAATAATTCACAAACTCAAAGATCAGTAAACTTTAAATTCTAACGAACATTTAACTGGAAGACATTTTAAATATCCCAAATAAATAAACAAAACAACAGAAACAATAAATAAAATGGATTATGAACAAAATTTCTCCTAAAAATTCAGCTAGTTGAGACCAAAACAGCAGACTGAAGATTTTTATCATTCTACCAGTTTTTTGGTAGAAAGAGAGAGAAAGGAGAAAAATGATAAATCACTCAAATGGAAACTATTGAGTTTAATTTAATTTATCATGTGATTAATTATTACGACAGGTCTACCAGGCCTCCACCAAAGCTTAACTTCATCAAACGTTGACGCTACGCTTGGCTGTAACAAACAGGAAGTAGAGGTTTCCTCTCCCTGTTTTTAGAAAACAGACAGAGGTTTTCAGGAATGTGTTTCTGTCAGGAAAATTTTAACTCCTGGTCTTCATTTAACTTGAACTCATTAACCTGTCAGACGTTCACCAAACCTGAGATTTAATTTAGTGTTTGTAAACTTCTTAATGTGGGCTGGACAATAAATCAGTAGCAAAACATATCGCAAAGGATCAATGGATAATACGACTAACAGAATATTCAGTGTTCAGTTAAGCTAGGTTCACTCTGTGGTTACCTATCGACTCTCACCCTTTGGTTACCTAGCAACTCTCTCACTCTGTGGTTACCTAGCAACGACCTGTTGAGTAACTTTCACAGTAGCAGTTTAAGGTTTCTCCATTGTGCCTCATAACTGCTTAAAAATAAAAAACAATGGCGTGGAGTGAAAACTGGATAAAACAGGGAAGGTAACGCCACTAGTTTGGAAGTATTTCAGATGTTTAAAACAAAAAACTAATCAATTATTGATATTCTCTGATATGAAAAGCTTTTATCATATGTTTTTCAGCCATTTTCAACCCTACTCTGAATTTGAAGGTTTTCAAGAAAATTTTCTCCTTCAAATATAAACATCGTTGGTATTCACAGAACAAGAAAAGTTTAGTCTGATGTGATATCAGTGAGAAAATGGTGGAGATGTTCAAAATATCAACTTTCAACTGTTTTATCTACTCATTTGTGGACCAGGACAATGTGCGTATAAGTGGCCACTGTTTCACTTTCTCTCTGTTCTCCGTTTGAAACTTTAGAAAGTGAGAAATGAGTGGAGGAGGAGAAAAAGTGCACGAAATGTGTGCAAGAAGGATTTTAAGAAAATCTGCCAAAGCATTTCTGGCTCTGGGAAATCTCTGGGCAACACTAAACTAATCTAGTTTAGCCTCAATTGAAGCAAAAGCAAATGGAAACTAAAGGAGTTTAAACCGAAGTAGCTAAATTAAAACCAAGAATCACTGGGTCCGTTTATCTGGACTGTTTGGTCTCGCTGGATTTCTTTTCAACTGTCTCCCTCAGACAACAGCAGTAACTCTGTTTTACCATAAAATGGAAACATGCACAGAGTTTATGAGAAGCCAAAAAAATTCACAAACTCCCCACAGACTTTGCTGCAGGCTGCTGGAAAATAGCTTACACACATGCACATGAAGAAAACTAAAAAAAAAAATAAGAGAAAACATTAATAGATCATCTCTGGTGGTAAAAGTTCAACTGTAAACACTTCAACGAGTTATTTATCCTAAAACATCAAGAGGTTTATGTATCAATAAGTTTGTTATTGATGAATCATGGATGGATGGATGGATGGATGGATGGATGGATGGATGGATGGATGGATTTATGGATTATTAGTTTATAGTTTAAATATTGAGATAATTTTTCCACTAACTGTGAGACAGAAAGTAGAGACTTAATGTTGACCTCTGAGTTCGTTGACCTCTGACCCCGTCACAGAACGCTGATGGAACCCGCACCCTGTTTGACGTTTTAATGTGTTTCCAGTTTGTGAGGCTGAGTACTACAGCGACTCCACGATGCCTTCAGAGTACGACTCCGACTACAACTCCACCTTTGAGTACAGCTTCTTCAGTGAGTCCCGCGCTCTCAACCGTGTGGTTTCTCCATCCCAAACTGCTTCAACGGACTGATGCTAGAACATAAATAGCAGCTCAGGTGGAGGAATGAAACCCCTGCTAATAATGGCTGCTCTCCTCCCAGGTAACAGCAGCATAGAGGAGCTGGACAAGTTCATCGGTGGGATGACAGAGGTCGACGAGGAGGAGGACGAAGCAGAAGAAGAAGAAGTGTCTTTCACTACAGCAGCTACACCCAGGAGAACCACAGAGAGGAGCAAGAAGGAGCAAGGCGGGTCAAGAGGGGGCGGTGTTGGTAGCAGCGCCTCTCTTCCTGTTTGTCTGGTAAGAAATCAGTTTAGTTTGGTCCAATTAAATGTTTTTAAATCACCAAATGTCTGTCAACACACTGGTGAAAACTAACACAACATTTCAGAAAAATATCGTCATCCCATAAACCTGACTTCCTACAAGCCAACATAGAAACGATGCAGACACAGTGTAGTGTCTGTAGTCTGGAAGACACAGCGTAGTTTGTGACTTCCATTAAAGTAAACAAACTGACTTACATTAAAGTAAACAAACTGACTTACATTAAAGCAAATTTGTTCCCTTTAATGGAAGCTGAGCTTCTGAACTTTCTGAAGATGCTGATTCTGACTCAAACCTCAGTCTCCAGTCGAGCTTTTTGTTTCCTCTCAATAGTTTTTCTTTATTTTATTGACTCCAGCAGCAAAGACAAACACGAAGCGCAGCAGCAGACGATCCGGATCAAAGCTGCGATCTGTCTGATGTTATTCTTTAAAGTGCTGATTCAGCGGCCGCGTGCAGGTGGCTTCTGTTAACACGGAGAGTCCATCTGCTTTCTGTGAGAGTGGATCCGATCTCTGCCAGCGTCAACAAACACAGCACTCCTCTGGACCGGCCAAACAAATATGGCCAAGTGGGTTCAGCCCGACACGGAGGATCGGGACTGAAGAGAACCAGCAGGATGAAGGAGAGGGAAACGTTGCTGTTTATTTTAAGTATAAGTGACCCTGATTGAGTCCGAGGTTCTTCTGGGTTGAATCAGTGTGGGGTTCGGTGTCGTCTCAGGGGAAACGGTTCTCATTGTTCAGCTTAGGAACCGGCACAAACATCTCCAGGCTGTCGTCTGCACCACAGAGGGAGAAAAATGGAGTTCAGGGACAGTTTTTAAAACCTCAGACGCGACAATTTAATTATACTTTTCCTCTCAACAACAGGCTGAGTTTTGTCTCGTCTAAGTGGTTTTACCTCCTGCAGCCTGGAAGAAGACGACATCTGGACTGAAGCAATCAGAACCGTTTCAGTTTTGTATATAGAAGCTGATGAAGACTCAGTATAAACCCAGTGTTGATGGGGGGCCAGAATGTGTTTACATACTTTAAGGACATTTCTCACTGCTGTATTTAACTCACTGTTTGAGAGGTTCCTGAGGCGGCCAGCAGGGGGCGGACTGCATGTAGTGCTAACATTAAAAGTGACACATTACTCTTCCTTATGCAGGTCAGGATAAACAAAACATGTTCACTACATCTTTTAATCTTACATAATCAGATTATTTGGTCAGTTCTGAATATTTTAAACTCATTCAGAATGAGATGTCTTTGGGGCGTCTTGTCACTTTAAATCCAAATAAGTTTCTGCTGGCCACGCCTCCCAACCCAACGTTTACACTGGCACAGGAAGTGGCATTGGTAGAGCTTCCTGCAGCCGACAGGAATGCAGAAAGTGGTTTCTGGATGGAAAGTCAACAACAAACCACTTGTCTTTTCCACCAGCTTTTGAACAGAGCATAGAAAAGTAACCAAATGTGCTGGAACTTCATTTGGGTTGCTAGGCGACGGGCTGGGCTTGACTGGGGTTGCTAGGTAACGGCGTAATGCCCGATCAATGTGACTAAAGGTTCTTAAAATGGCTCACTTTCTATACACCAAAAAACAAACTAGTTGCCAAAAACCACCCGGGTGTTTTTTTTAATTGCTTGGACTGATTTTAGAAGCAGAGGAGACTCAGATGGAAATACGAAAATGTGCAAAATGTGAATTTTTAATTATAGGTTCTCATTTAAGTAAGAAAAAATGACAAGTGATGCTCCATTATCCTAATTTAGGGACTTTATACCCACATTTTACTATGTAACTGTATTTGTTGGGCTGAGAGTTTTGGGTTTTGCTGATGAGGCGTTTACTGTCTGCAGGAACTCAGGAAGCTGCTCTGGACTTCGATGATCCTCATGGTTCTGAACTTACTGCAGCTGTGACACAAACTGACGGAGGAAACGTAAACGTCCAGGTGAAACACAAACATGAGACGGACACGAAAAGCGTTGTGCATAAGTTTTAAACCACCACCGTTGATATTTTTAAACAGTTTGATCTAAAACAGACTTACAGACGTTTTCATCAACTTTCTCCAGTTTAACTTTTTAAATCCTTTTGTGTCCAGTGCTGTAATGGAGAATGAATCACAGGAAAACCAAAGAATAAATGTAAAGGACCAGAAACACATGACCTGTACACAAGAATCTTAAATGTGATTTGTTTGGTAAAAATAGCTCAGGAATCACCTTACTAGAGTAAAAAATAAAAAAAAATTCTATCTTTTTTCAGATTAAGAAATTGCGGCAAATTTATGAGCTACTTTTGACTCACATTTCAACATGATGAGAACAAAAGAAATTAGAAAATTTAATACTATTGTAAATAAGATCACATCCTCAAAGTTTTGCTGAATCAGGTTTTCATAATTAAATTTATTTACATTCTGGTTTCCATCTATTTTTTTCCACAACAGAAGAAGAAACATGAATTTCAGGTTTAAATGACTCATGACTGACTTTGTTTATAGATCATAATTTAACTCTGGAGCTCCAGGATGAATTCATTATGAAGAACAAATGTGTTCCCACAGTTATTCTGCTTTGTTTCAAAAACTTTTCCAGTCTCCCAAAGGGAAATGTTCTCCCACTCAACATGAAGCAACCCGGAGAGAAGCAGACATTTTAACTCCACAAACATTTCTCTGGAAACAATTAATTCAAACATCAAAACACGTAACTTAGCTCCTTTTAATTGACATTTTTGGCACCAATGGTTAACCTAACAGCTGTGTCATTTACCTCCACAGGAACTCAGTATTAATTAAAAAATAAACATTTGAGCATCGATATCTGCATGAAACTAAATCACTGAATCTTTAACCTGAATCAGAGGAGGTCGTCTTTCTCTGTTGGGTTGGACCGATAACAAAAAGTCATTTTATAGATGGAAAGTCTAAATGTTTCTCTGCATCTAATTAGTTCATGGTGTAGTTACCATTTTGAGCAGACAGTCCCTTTTTGAACAAAAACCGTCGCTTTTCTCGACATTTAGAGTAAAAAACTATCAGATTCAAGCAGCTGCTTGAAATGAGACTCAAACAAAAGTTTGTCTGCAGCCGCGACAAACGAGACACGAGGCTGATGTTCGATTCGGCTCTGTATCTCACCTTCCAGCTCAGGTCCTACTTCACAAAACGCTGCTATTATGCTGTGATTTATACTATTGGCTCAACAGCTAATCAGCTTTTAAGCTAATAAAAAAAACAACAAATTAACTTTTAAGCTAATTTGTTTTTAAGCTTTTGGCTTAAAAAGCTGATGAGCCATATTTAACTGGCTCATCAGCTAATAACAAAAATCACCTATCACAGCCTATCTGTGAACCTATTTGCAGCTTGGGAAGCTAAACTATGTAAATGGTCTGAACTTTTATAGGGCTTTTCCAGTCATTTTGACCACTCAAAGCGCTTTCCAGTAGAGTCACATTCACACATTTATACACCAATACGCAGCTCGGTAGGCAATTTGGGGTTAAGTGCCTTGCCCAGGGGCACATCGACATGTGGCAGGAGGAAGCTGGATTACTCTACCCACAGAGCCACAGTCGCCCTGTAGATGTAGATGTAATGCTACTGGATACAACCCAGGAGTTTTTCCTTGGTTCTGATTGGCTGTACCTGAAAATGTGAAGATAATTGGATGTTAGCGTTTGTCGTATTGCTAAGACGGTTTCCACTGAGCACATTAAGGCATATTTAATTCATTAAAAACAGCAGTTATAGTGTTTTCGAAGGGGATCTCAGGTATTTCAGCTCAGTTTAAGAGGCTGTAGCTCATAACCACTGTAAATACCGGGGGTTCACTCAAAATACAGCGTACAACTAAGACAGGCTAAGCATTTTCAGACTAAACAGAACTCAGATCTGGCCTTGGGGATGACTGATTCCCAAGGCTCACTCATCGGTCCTCTAATATTTAAGATAAATACAGTAACTCTAGCAGGCTAACAACAGCCATGTCCTCAGTTGAGGTTTTTTGACAAAGTATTGTACATATTAGTTTAAGTTTGTGTAAAATACGCAGCGCATGCATTTCGTTGGTGTAAACAACCTCGAGCTGCTGTGAACTGGGCTGAAGCTTCAGCTGACGGTTTTCTGATGGACTGTTTGTCTCTTCCAGGTCTTGGCGGGTCTGCTGAATCACCTGAAGCGCGGCGGGTTGGGTCCGTTTGAAGTCGGCAGAGGCTGAGCCGCCCCGACCGGTCCGAACATGGCTGCCCTTTGCTCTGATTGGACGGCTGCCAAGCCCGACGCTGAACTCGACTCCAAACAGACTGAACTGTCACACCTGAATCCGTTGAAAGGGAATCCGCCTCATTTCGGGAGCGCAGCTTTTCCTCTGTGGGGACATTTTGAAATCTATGATGGAAATATTTAAAGTATGGATGTTTGATTTTGCCAGAATTTGCTGCGTTAGCTTCCTCTAGAAATGAAATTATGACCAAACAAAATGTCTATTTTCCAGTGAAAACATCTGGAATTTATTTTTAATATAACACCAAATGGAGAACCATTGAGATTATTTTCCTCTAAAGTACTTTATTTTACAGTTTTTCATCCAGTTTAACCCCAAACGCCACAGTTTCATTATTAAGAACCCAAAGTTATATTAAAAATGCCCCACAAAAATATAAACACTTACAATAAAAGCCTTTGTTGTGGTAAAATGTCCCCATCAAACTGTTTCAAGTGGTAAAACTACTAAATGCTCTAAAAATGCAGCAGCAGAAACACTCTTATTGTTGTTACACAAATACGGAAACAAGGTCACTAACATAAAAAACATAAAAGATCCAAAGAGCTTTTTTTATTGCATTTCAATGTGAATTTTAGTTTTTATGTCTTAATTCAGGAGCCAAATGCTCCTGAAGACCATAAATACGAGCGCAATACAGTCACTGCTTTCCCCTCTCATTATGAAGCTTTGCACACCTGCACAGGTCTGACCTCTGACCTCTTTGTCTAAATAAAGATTTTCATCTGGGACTCTTTGTTTGCGCTGCAAAAACAAAAATAAATAAATGCATGTACTTTTCAATGAGAGTAATAGCAAAAAGGAAGCACGTTTCTGCAGAATGTGAAATAAAGACACTTGTTTTTGAATAAAAGCAAGTCATTTCGTTTGGAAGAGAACCACAGCGCCCCCTACTGGAATTGTTGATTTTAATTTAAATGCTTCAGCTGCTGTTGTGACTGTAAATATCAGATTAAACAAGAAGCTGCTTTCTTTACTGATCCAGAAAGATTAATGCATGAAAATGTCTCGTATTTTTCATTTTTATTTTCTGTCTGGTCAAGTTAACAAGATAAAATCTAAAAACTATTTTTCATTATTCTATATGAATTATCAATGGGATATATATTTTTTGCCTATATTCAACCAGGATGAGTAATAATCAAAGTGTTGTCTTTTAAAAAGTGGATAAATCTTCCAACCCAGAGCAGGGAAATCGGCTTCAGGCTGTTTAGTATGTCTGCAGTTTCTTACGGCTTCCATAAATAAAAGTGTCTTATCTTTTCCACTTCATCATTTTGGGTTTAAATTGTTCTGGGAGGTTTTAGATGAATGGTGTGAGCAATCCCCGCCGTCTCGCAGCTCCTTGTTCCTGTTTTTAACTCCAGACTGACCAAGGGAAGGAAAACGGAGTAAATGTTGTGGATTAATCTGGCCAAGGTCGCTGCTTGACCTCCTTCTGGAGGCAGCGATGAGTGACGGTGCAGGAGAAAATATTCAGGATCCCACGTTTACACGTACGAAACCGTCCTGATGTGAAAACATAGTCCAACATCTGGATATCAGGTTTCTGAACATGATTTAGGTTTCAGCTTTAAGTAAAACTATAAACTATACCCCATCGTTAACAGGATTTCTTCATTTCCTGTGGGTAAATTGTGACTCTTAATTTGTAAGTTTTTTTTTCCTTACACTTTTCTCCACTTTAACTCTGTATATTTTGCCATATTCTGCTCAAAGCATTATGGCTAACTATTTTGGTATCAACATCTATAATAATCAGTTTCGTGATGAGACACTGGCCGACTAACGCTGAGGGATCCCAACCCTGCAGGATGTCAACTGTCACTGCACCGGACCCACAAAACAGAACCAGCACAAACCTAAACCACACAAATACAGGACTCGTGCCAGTAATGTGCACAGCAACAGCAGATCTATATTTTTATTTTATTTTATTTTTTTACAAATTATGCTAAATAATAAAGACATGAAAGCAAAGCCACCCCTAGATTTAACTTTTAACCCTCAGTCTCAGCATGATGCTCAGGAAGAGAGCAGCAGATGTCACGGTCGGCTAACCATGTGACCTGTCAGCTCTTCAGTTCGCAAAACCCCAAAAAAGGTGTTAAACCGGCGAACCCACCAGAACCGCACACAGTAAAAAGCTCAGGCAGGATCCAAACGACAGATCTTAGAACGACGGGAGGATCAAACTCCGCTCATTAATTTTAGCTTACAGAAAAAGCGCCAATAAAAGAAAACTGACTGATAACCTTTAGGCTTTGGTGTGCCCTTTGACCCCCACAGACTCACACAGATGTACGCTACATACAAGATGTTTTGACACAAAAGATCAATTTTTCTCCACAATTTTAACAATAAAGAGATTTAGATAATAAAAAAAATCAAAAACTGTTCTTTTCCTCTTTTTTACTGAAAGGAAAATGTCAAGCACAGAGCCGTCCAGCCATCCAACCATCCAACCATCCAACCATCCAGCCGTGCAGCTGCAGGCTCTGCTGCTTCTAACCCCAAATCCAACAGATTTCCAGATGTTTGCTAATTTCTTGTCTGAAGGAACTTCTACACAATAAAAACTAACCCAAGGTTTTGGGGCGTCACAGAGAAGAGCTGCTCTGTAAGCTGCAGCTCTGAGGCGGAGCTTCGTCCTGGGAGGCGGGGCTAAGTCCCCCCAGGTGTTATTCACAGCTGGATGGTTGCCATGGAGATGAAAGCATTTCTTAAACATGCATGAAAGAATCAAAGCAACATGTTCCTGATGAATGAATAAAAATGATGTAAAGTTTAAAAAAGTCAGTTTTACATAACACTGGCCCTTTAAACAAACATGAAGACATTTTGTTAAACTGGATGTGAGCTGGACTCAGTTATTGATGATCAGATGGTTTTCAAACTTTTTCTATTTAAATCACATTTTGACATTTTAAAGTGATCGTGACTTCGTGCCTGCTTGGAGTCCCGCTGCTTCTCACGGTTTATTTCTGGTCTCTGGTACGTTGAAACGTTTGATCGTGATCTGAGGCGTCTCCTAACGAGGAAAAGTCCATCACTGTCAAAATCTAACAGCAAATGTTGCTTAAAGAGAGAGCAGGAAGTGATGGACGCCGCAGGGCCGAGAGGATATTTCAGTCCAGCAGAAATTTGCACGACAAGAAAAAAAAAAGAAAACATACTGTACCTTGTAAATGTCAGATTTTAATCTGGATTTAATGAGTTTTACAGAATCTGTTTACATTCAGGAGGGAAACATATGAACGAGCCTTCAGCTCTGAAGCTGAAGTTACAAACAAAAATAAAGATTTTATTTCCTAAATTGACCTTTTTTTGACCTCCAGACTCAGAAATAAACCACCCAGCAGCTCTGGCCAGAGGATGAAAGGTTCGTTTGAAGCTTCTGGTCGTCTGTGACCTTCAGTGAAACTCGGCCGTCAGCAGATTAAACATCAGCTTCATTTCCAGACGCTGAAAACGAACCCAAAGTTTCAGCAGCGATGACGGATCCTTCTGATTGAGACGTGATGCAGCAGCGACGACATCAGCAGAGAACCGACGCGTCATCACAGGAAAACAGTTCAGATTTTACGTCAACCAGGAGAAAAATCTTAAATTCTGCAGGAAATTAAAGTCAGCCTTCATTAAAACTGAGCTGGTTCCTGTCAGACAAAACACCTGATGAAGGACTGAGAAATAAATAAAATGTAAAATAAGATAAGAAGCAAAAATGAAACTAAATTAAATAAAGACATAGAAGCAGAGCTTTATAAAATAAAAGTAAAAGAGACTAAATTATAATGAAATTACTTAATATAAATTAAATTAAATTATATAATATTTTTAAATTAAATGAAAATAAAGTAGAGAACAAAATCTTTTTTTTATAAAACTAAAGCAGATGACTCAATGGCTAAAATTTAATTAAATTAAATTAAGGAGGGGAACAGGTTCTTCGGTTAGTTTTGATCGTTTGACGCAGCGTGAAAACGAACAGCAGCTGAAAATGTAGCAAATGTTGACATTTTGTTCCTGAATTAAACCGAATCTACTGGAAAACACAAAGATGCTGCAGTCAGTTATAAAAAAATCAAAACCGGAAGAAATCCTGCAAAAAAAAAAAAAAATATATATATATATATAAAAAAAAAAAAATCCTAGATTTATAAATAAATCTAGGATGAAGGTCAAAAAGTATTGACCTGCTTTCATTGATCTTCAGTGATTGGATATTGATTTGATGTTGAATTGGACGCGTTTGTCTTGTGAAGCATCTTCAGGTGACATTTAGTGAAAATTGTTGGTCTGAGTTGTAATTAAACTGAAACAAACAAACCTGGACAAAGACCCAGTTCATCAGGTAAATGTTCCCAGTAAGCAACTGGAAACCAGTTTGCTGCTCCTACTGGATGTTTTTCCATTCATTTAAACAGTTTTTGCTTTGCTGACGGCAAAATAATGACCTGAACACATCAGAGACAAAGTTACTATAGTTAACTAAGTTAAAAATTAATTAATAATAAATGAGAAAACATTTTCAGCTGAATAAACTGTAATTAATGGGGAAAAGCTATATTATCTGTTTGTAAAACTAACTGAAATATATGTAACTTATAGATATAATATTCTTTTTGTGTTTATTAAATGTTTATGGCCTTTCGGACTGAAGTGAAATTTATTTTTCATTTGTCGGTAAATTACGGCATAATCCTGCCGTTGATTACGTTAAAATGGTGACGGCAAAAGTTGTTTAATAATAACTGAATCCATTTTTGAAAATAGTATCTTTTGTTGATTATTTAAAAACTAAAACTGACGCAATTAATAAAAACTGAACTAAAATCTTCACTAATAAAAACTAGAAAACACACTTAAAGCTAAATAAAGCTAACTGATCAGACAGAAAACGTCAGAAGAAAATTAAACTAAACTAATAAAAAGTTAAAATCTATTATAACCCTGATCAAATCTTGAGATTACAATCCCAACTCCACACAGTCACATAATCTGAATCGTTCGTATTAAGCCTAATTGGTTTAAATCTCAGGTGGCTCTTAAAGTTCTGGTTTTATTATTTTTCAGTAAATCCTGCGGTTTGTGGGGTTTGTTCTGCAGCTGCGGCTCATTTTTCTTCTGAAGGCGACAGAAGCTGCAGATGGAGGTCGCAGCGTCCTCTGAATAATCGGCGCGTTGGTGACGTCAGCATAAGCCTCCGCTGTCAGGTGCAGATTTATCTCCGGCTGCTGGTTTTATACTAATTCAGATGAAAAAAACAAACAAACAGAAAAAGTTTCTCTTTACCTGATGTGGATCTACGACTGGATAAGAAGCGAATATGATCAAAATACAAATAACTGAATTTAGATAATTAATTTTGAAGAAAATACTTCCCTACATTCATTATTTCTTAGTTTCTTGGCAGTAATTTTCATTAACCAACAGTGAATGAAATAAAACATTGAAACTTATTTTCACCTTGAGTTTCTGTTTCCATGAAATCAACTCTGATCTCAAAATCCAACATGGCTGCTGTGATAAATCAGCCACATTTATTTAGATAAAACATGCTGAGAAATTTAAACTTAACTTTATACTATTTAGTACGGAAGAAGAACAGTGCCACTAAAGAATTTAATCCTGACTTCAATCTCAGATTTATGGGGAAAATATCAGGATTGAGAGATTAAAATGATAATTAAAAATTACTATAGTGAATTAAAAAAGTCACAATTCTGACTTTTTTCTCATGATCATTATTTTTGTTTATTTACTATTAAGTAATTTTAACCTCAAAACTCTTACTTCACTCTTGTGATACTGACTTTTCCCCAGAATCTTGTGAGCCTTTTATACGGACGAGAACAAATCAAACATTTACTTTGAGTTTTCTAACAAGATTGTTGTTCTTGTTCAAATCTTTTGCTTTTTTCTCAGGCTTATGTGAATCTGTTTGTTCAATCTGCTGACATCATTCGGTTTTCTGTCACTTTTCTGTTTCTTTAAAAGTGAAAGTTACAAATCGCTGCTCCAGAAATGCAGATTCAAGATTCCATTTAATCTAGAGTGATCTCCCCGTGTTTAATGCTGTTATTTTTGCCTTAAGCTGAATGTTTCGGTTCGTCTTTCTCTGGACGCGCCGTCGGATGTGCAGCAGCTGAGATAGGAGCCGCCATGACATTTAGCCGTTAATGAAAGCCGAGATGAAAGCAGAGACCGGAGCAGCCGAGCTGCAGGTCGCAGCACGATGCAAATCACACCAAGAAAAGGGCACAAAGCTTTTCCTCCTGCGTCATTATTAAGCTCAGAGCTGACCCGAGGGCAGCCGGATCGAACCAGCTGCTGTTGGCAGGACGCGACTCCATCGATTCGTATGATAAACAGAAACTCCTAAGGCTGCTGACCTTTGACCTGCTGCCTTTGTTTAATGAGCAGGTGGAGACAGAGGGATTTCTCTGGTCGTTTCCAGGTATTAGACCGATCCCTCAGAGGATTACTACAGCTTTTAATTAATCTTTTTCAACCATTTTCACACACACACACACACACAAAAAACAACTTCATCAGAGTTTAATTATGGTCTAGAAACATTTAAAGTGACAAAATAACTTCAATAATGCAGTTCAGATCCGATGAAATGACACGTAAAACAGCAAACCATGAAAAACAACTACAAGAGGCAAAGCATTGTGATGAACAAATAGATCGAGAAAAAACATAAAACTGATCAACACAGACAGAAAAAAACCAAAAGATTACAAATAAAAGCAACAATAGCTCCAAAAACATTAATAATTACAATAATTAATTTATTGGTAATTAAAGAAACCAAATAAGAGTAGAAATAAAAGACAGAATTACCCACACAGATCAATTCTCACCAAAACAAAGACATAAATTACACACAAAAAAAATCTAAATAAATAGTCATAGAAAGCTCCTGGCCGAGTTTCTAGTGAAAATATCTTAATACACTTTAAATAAGACAGAACTAAACAACTTCCAGCAAAATAAGAGCTTGTAGAGCTTAAAATAAGAGCTTAAAATTAATAAAAAGTTCTAGTTCCACTGGCAAGGGGCAGTGAGCCGTTACCTAGCAACCCCAGCGCAGCCCGTTACCTAGCAACCCCAGCCACACCCAGCCCATTACCTAGCAATCCAGTTCTAGTTCCACTGGCAGATTATTTCACTTATAAAAATAAATTTTTCCCATCTTATATATTAAATAAAATGCCTGTGGAACTAGCACTTTTTCAAATAAGGAATTATTCATTTAAAACAAGCTTCTATATTTTATTGTAAAGTCACTTATAGATTAATTTTGACTTATTTAAAGTGAAGTAAGATATTTACGCAAGAAACTAGACAGAAATACTTGGTAATATTTTGTGTTTTTGCAGTGTATGATTGAACTTTTCAGCAACAAACACTTAAAAATTTTTTATTAAGCACGGTGAAGGAGCTATAATGCTGTGGGCTTGGTTTTAGAGCACAGTGAGCGCTTTAAAATATCAGAACACTCTCAATAAAACTCAGGTGGCCTCCACATCTTATGAACAAATCAATACAGAAATGTTTCAGCTGAGCCGTTTCTGCTGGTTCTCGTCATCAGCTGACCTTTGACCTCCACATATACATCAGATCAAGGTGTTTAATGGTAACTCAGAAAAGCTGCAGACCATCAATCACAGGACAACACAGGGTCACGGCTTATCTGACGAGCCGAATACATGAATAATCTGAGTGAGGAGCAGCAAACGAGGAAGATGAGGAGGAAGATGAGGAGGAAGAAGAGGAGAAGGAGGAAGAGGAGGAGGAAAAGGCGGTATAAATAAAGGAGCAGGAGAAGCTGGAGCTCACGCAGAAAACTTGAAGACGGAAACACCGATAACCACAGCGGAGCTGCAGACGAGGAAATCGAACATTTTTCTCATCAGTTTTTAATTATTTTCCACATTTAAAGTAAATTTCTGCCTTATTTAAAAGTGCGGTAGTTTGGTAGTTTGATGGTTTTCATTCAGTTTTTGATTTTTTTTAGGTGTTCCCACTCTGGAGATGGAGAGCCTGCGAGCGGTCGTCTACCTGTCCATCTTCCTGTCAGTGATGTCATCCGTTTGTCAGGGTGAAAGGTCAACTGAGGGTCAGCTGCCGGCGGCACCGGATGAGCCGACCTTTGGATTTGAACTGGTGAGTGTTTCCCTCACCAGGAGGTTTTATAATGGTTGGATAAATGTGCATCAGAGTTCAATAAAGTTGTTTTAGTAGAAAAAGTCAAATCCACTGATACATATTGATAATATAATAAAATATAAGTAAATATTGAAGCTCCAGTTTATTGTAGCAAAACTTTTTAAAGTAAATGATGTTGATTTCAAGCTGCCAGTGATATTTAGTGCAACATGTACATAAATACAGCATTTATGAAAACATTCAGGCTTATTCTGAGTAAAATTATGTTAAAATTATTGTTTATTATATTTAATTATTAAAAAAGACAAAATAATGTATGTTTAAGTTCAAATTACACAAGAAACTGTAAAAAGTTTCTAAATAATCAGCTGTCAAATGTACAAATTAAAATAAATAAAAGAGAAAATGGAGGATTCTGTTATTCCAATGAAAAATGGAGGTAAATATGAAATAAAATCAATAAATTTAAAGTAAATAACTGTGACAAAATGGTAAAACAGTGACTTTAGATAAAATAACTAAACATAATATCAATAGTCAATAATAAATAAAAATTTGCATGAACTTAGTGACAGAATTTGAAATTAGTGCTAAATATTTGATTATTTCAGGATGTCAGGGGGTTTAAAAACACAATTAACTTATTTTATGTTCAAAAAGCTGAACTGCATTAAAGATCATAAAGATTCAGGACCAAGATTTAAAACTGGTGGTTTATTAGTTTCAGAAACATTTAATCAATGCTGACGATAAGGTCAGGAAATGTCATCAAAAGGTCATGGTGGTGCGTTCGGATGACGCAGGAAAACTCAGAGACACTGAGAGGAAAACAAAATCCCACTATGGTTTATTTTATTTTACCGTTTTATTCAGGTTATCATTTATAGGGAAAACACGCCTTTCTGTGGTTTAATATGAACTGCTCACTATTTCACTCACGTTTTCTTCATTTGTTTATGTTACATTTCTAAACCTACTGAAAATAACTTCAGGTAGATAAAACAGAACTTAGATAAATTAAATATACTTTCTGTGTTAGTTTGACAAAATACATGTACTTTCAGTTATCTTAATTTTCTTTTTATTCTCACTCAACTTAAACAAATCATGTTACTTTACAATTTTCTATCAAGTCTCTTAAATCAACTAATATTTTATCTGCATTAACTAAATTCAAACATCAACAGGTTCCACAGAAATGAATTCATTTGGTTTAATGCAAATTTATCTTCTTTATTTAATACCAAATAAGAAAAAGAATATCGATTGACAAACAAGAACAGATTTTCACTTTTAAAGTGCGTCATATTTGGAAAAGCTAAGCCTTAGCGAGGTCAAATAAATATTAATCCTAAAGGGATGGAAATGGTAGATTTAATGTTTGTTTATTAAAATAAAATATTTCAAACAAACAGTTTATGGTTTACTCTTGAGTTTTAGCCATTACAGCCAGCCTCTTGTAGTTTGAGTTATTAGTTAGCTCGCTAGCAGTTACCTCAAGCTGTTGCTAGCTTGTTAGGAGCTAACAGTTTATTAAGCAAACTGTCAGCTCCAGCAGTTAGCAGGGAGTCAGTTATTAGCTTAAAACACCTGCTATCTAGTTAAGTTTCCATTTTTAAGTCCTGGAGGTGGTAGTTAGCTTAGGTAACTGTTAGCTTGTTAGCAGTTAATTTATTAAGCAAACTGTCAACTTCAGCTTAAGATAACTGCTAATTCCGGTGATTTGTCAGTTAGCTCATTAGTAGCTAAACTAACTAGTAATTCAAGTATGTAACTGTTTGCATGTTAAGTGTTAACAGTTAGCTTGAGCTAAATAACTTGGGGAGAAGAATTACAATCAATCAATCAATCAATCAATCAATCAATCAATCAATCAATCAAGTTTATTCAGCACATTTCAGCAACCTGGCAGTTCAAAGTGCTTTACATCATAAAAAGACAATTTTCTGTTGGTATTTAGCCTAAAGTAACCTCTAATGTAAACACGTAACTGTGAGTTTGTTAGCAGTTAATCATTTCTGAAACAAATTTCTGAAACAAACTACAAACTCAAGCAGTTGGCTAAGAGTTAGCAGTTAAATTGAGTTAACTGCTAACTCTGGCATAGCGTTAGCATCTGGCTAAATGTTAAGCTGTTCACAGTTCTGGCAGCTAATTGCTAACTAGTAGCTACAATTTTAACATGCAAGTTTCCAGCAGTTAAGTTAATTATTAACTCCATCTCTTAGAAAATGAAAATTAGCTAGTTAGCTAGTTAGCAGCTAGTTAGCAGTTAACTACTACTACTACTACTACTACTACTAACTGTAGTATTTAATTACACACCTTAAAACTATAACAATTTTTGTGTTACTAAGTTGGAAAATAAATAAAAATTGTCCAAAAGAAGCGCAATATAAAGAAATATAACAAAATGACTGTAAAAGCCTCCATTAGCAGAGTTGTCCTGCCGACAGACTCACCGAGCCGCCATGTGGCCAGAAACCGTCAGACAGGTGTGAACGTCTTATTTGTGTGAACGTCTTATTTGTGTCGCTGACGGCGTGTCTGTGTCTGGTTTGCGTGAGCAGGCTGAAGCTCTGCAGGGTCTCCTGGACGAAGCTGACAGCAGAGTCGGCCTCTCCGTGGAGAAGAAGGCCAGCGTCATCCCCAGGGTGAGAACATGACTGACGGCTTTCGAACCGCACACGGCAGCTGCTGCCGCCAACATCAGCATCACTGAGCACAACCACTATTGGCTTCAACCAAAACTGGGTTTGATGTTCTGTTATTTTCTGAGGCGAGAAATGTGATTTTATTAGTCAAAATATCAATCAGATTTATTTGTGCAGCATCGAGTTGGTTCAAAGTTCATGAATACACAAATACAAAAAGTCACAAAAACACAGATTTGAGAACAAATATTACATTTATATGAAAAACATGGGTAGATATCATATTATGCATGTTGGCCAATATAGTAAAAAAGTCTCAAAACAATTCATAATTTTTATAAACTAAAAAGATTGAAATGTATTTAACAGAAGCTTCAGTGACAAAAAGAATAATTTCCCCTTTAGTTTTAAAGCCACCATGTCTGTTGGTCTAATTAATTATCAGGAGGAAATCCAGTGTATCGACTTGTCTAATTAATTTTTCTTTCTAACAATGTCTGCAATCTGTTTGCACCAAACACTAAAAACACAGGAAATCCTGGTGTTGAAGCTCTGCTTTAATTAACTCAATAAAATGACAAATCAGATTAAATCAGATTAAATCGGACTAAATCAGATTAAATTGAGCCTGCTGTGTGTCCTGTCAGTGCGACGTGGGCGAGCGCTGTGCCATGAAACACGGACCTCGGATCGGCCGGCTCTGCGACTGCCTGAGGGGAACGGCCTGCAACACCTTCTTCCTGCGCTGCTACTGATCGTTACTTTTATCCTGTGAGGAGGTGAAATCTAATCGTTAATCTATAATTGGGTCAAATGGACCCGGTCCTCACAGATAGAAGAACGCACTGACTCTCTCTCTCCTGTTCGTCTCAGTGTTTTTGATTTAAAGTTTGTCTGTAATTCAGATTAATTTGTTTTTGTTAGTAAAGATTTTTCACAAAGCTGTTTTACGGAAATGATTTTATGATTTTCTAATTTATTCACCTGATGAGTCAAACACAAACTTTTGTTGTCAGATAAATTTGAAATATGTCTTTAACACATAAATGTGGATTATTGTATTTATTCTTGAAGCACAGACGTAAACATTTAGTTCAGGTTGTTTGTCTTTCTCTGTTGTAAATTATGTTTAAAGTATCTGAAATTCAATGTTTACTTAAAGTTTACTGTTTGTCCTCTGGTATATAAAGTTATTTGAAACAGATGTTATTCTTTATCTGCCTATTTGTATGTTTTTGTCTGTGAATCTTTATCGTTTTTGCAATTAAATAAATGGTGGTGTACCACAGAGCTCAGTACAAAGACCTCTGCTTTTCTTCACTGCTTTATGTCGTATTAAAATGTAATTTGAATTTACATGCAGATGAAGATTGCTGGATGGTTGTTTACTGGTGTTAAGTAATAATACTGAAAAAAAACCACACACAAATAGATTCTGTGTTTAAACTCCTTGTTTGTTTAACTAAAGTTAAGAGAAAAAGGGAACATAAAACAGATTTAACTCGTATCTCCAATTGTAACCGTATAGCAACTCTGAATAAGAAAAATATACATAATTGCTCTTTATAAACATGGCTAAAATCCAGACATTGTGGTTTTTACCATATTAAAAAAAATGTGTTTGAAAAAAAATGTTTAAATACAAGTTAGTGAAGCACAACTTTCATGTTTCAGTACGCTACACAACATCCAATAATAAAGTAGTGATAAAATCTTCAGCTTATTTTAGCACTTCAATAATCCATATTTATTTAGAAATATAGATCAACAGATTGAAACCTACAGAATGGTGCTACATGCAGTCATTTAAGGCCCGTGTTTCTTTACCCAGTGGGTCTGTGATGAGACAAAATGGTGGATTGTAAGTTCTGCTCCGAATCTGAGCAGCATTGATACTTTACTTCATTTAGCAGGTCAAACAAATATTAAACACATCTCTGTCTTCCTTTTTGTACATTAACTCTTTTTTGGAAAAGCCTAAAAAATACAGAGAGAGTAAAAATCGTTTTTCCAAACTTTTGAGGTTTCCATCAACCTTTTCTTAAGCAATACTTCAAAATCGATGATGAAAGTTTAATCAGTTTCTCTTCTCCCAAAAGCTAACGTGTAGCATTAGCTTGAAATGACAAATCGAGCCAAACAGGATGTTGTTGTGTGAAAACTAAGTGATTTATAGAGTTTGAGACGGCCATTAAACGTCCACTGGAAATATGTAGAAAAGTGAGACTTTAAGCTGCTTCCATTCACTCCACTTCAGAAATTAGGGACAACAGGAGAGAAATCTGAAGCTTCTGTTAAATACATTTCATTTTCCTTTTTAGTAAAATATTTACTATTGTGCTACAGAAATACAACTATGGTTTACTTTTCTCCCTGCAAAACACAAAATCTTACCAAGTTTTGATCTAGTTTCTTGTGCTAATATATAGTACACTTGAAATAAAATAAAACTGACTTACAAGCAACTATTCAGAAAGACATAACTCCTTAGTATTGATGAAAAAGTTCTACTTTTATTGGCAGATTATTCCACTTACAACAAAACATTTTCCTACATTACATACAGTATAAATATATAAAACTTTTTTATAGATATTTTGCTGAAAAGTTACTTGTAAGTTAGTTCTGTCATATTTCAAATGTACTAAGAGATTTTCACTAGAAACTAGATCAAAATACTTAGTAAGATTTTTTGTTTTTACATTGCTATAATAAACTTGCTTTGTAATTTTCCTCTTTGTTCATGTTTTTTGCTTCCTGTCTAGTGAGAAATGCTCGCCTCCAGCTGAGTTTCCATTACCGGAATCGTCCAATCAGAGCGAGCCAGGTCTGATTAAGGAAACCTTTAACATGTCATTCAGGCAGGCGTAGATTTATCAGCCAGAATCAGGAACAGGATGGCATTTAGCTCCCAGCTTCCAGTCCTCAAAGATAAGATGGAGTAATTACTGGATCCAGCACCTGCAGTGCCAGCAGAGCTGCAGTAAGAAGCAGGCTGATGCTGACACATTCACACATTCAGGGCATTTCAAAGGTTTTCACACCCATTGTTACTATTGCAAACGTCAAGGTATTTAAATTTTTATGCAATAAACCAACACAAAGTTGGCATAATTTTAAAACTATTTCAATGTATTAGGTTTTATTATGAAAATAATCTGAAAAGAGTACCTGGCATCTGTTTTAGCTCCACCAAGTCAAATTTTCACTACCATTCCCTTAATATATATAGTTTTTACCAGCTTCCACATCAAGAAAATTTAGAGCATTACCACAGCCTGATCACTTGTTTCAGGGCTGGACTTTGACTGGGCCAAAGGAGGTCTGTTTTCCGTCTTTACTCGTTTACGGATTCTAACCGGATTTTCTGTAGGACTGTTCAACATGCTTTTGATATATATTGAATAGCATCCAGATGTTTTCATAAATCTTTTTCTTTTGAAAAATTCTATCAGCTGGATTTGTGACTACAGGTGGAAATTGGCACTTAGAGCAGTAACCTGGAAAAGTGGTTAATACGGTCCGTTTTAAATAAAATAGATCATAAATCTGTACTTAGCTCCACTCATCTTCCTGCTGACGAAAAGCCCCCCAACAGCATGATGATCCCACCACCATTTTCCACCATATGGATCTTAGTTTTCCTCCACACATACTGTTGACTGCAGGTAAAAGAAAGTTCTGGTAAAAAAAGACCAGAACACCTTAATCTTTCACGTTTGTTGTGCTCTCTACATGCTTTGAGGCAGCTTACAATGGTGTCTTCTTGTGGCTTTCGTTCAATTATTTATCTCCTTAAAAAGACTTATTTTAAAACATTACACTAACTCACATGTTCACAATATACAGCTCAAGTTTATTTCACATTAGAAATACATTCCAGTTTTGTTCTTGGCATAAACATGAAGTAAAACTGAGTCATGATGAGCTTCAACAAATAACACGTCAACAAATAACACGTCAGTGATTTCACACGGAGAAGGCAATGATCTGGTGCAATTCAATGCACTGAATCATCGGGGCCCTAACCCAGTAAAGCTCATGATTCAGTACAGCTTATTGAATCATGTTTTAGTCTAAAATAACTATTTTATTCTAATTTGATAAACTAGGATGAAGCAAAGCTATGATTTGAGATTGAATGAGAAAAACTTTCACAAGAAGGAATTGCATCCTAATTCTGTATGTTTAATGTCCAGGTTGAGGGAACATCTGTCATCTTCCAGTTCTACAGAGTCCTGCTAACGATTTAATTATGTGGTAAGGGTGTTAAAAAAGTGCTTTAGCTGAAGGACTGGAGTTTCATATCCCTAATCGAGATTTAATTTTTAAAAAACTCACTATGTCCAATAACCAAAAAAGTTAGATTTTTTTATGCACATCAGTAAATCCATGCCACTTTAATAAAATCCCCACAGCCAGTGGTTTTGCTTCTTTCTAAAATGTTAAAGCAACATTTTTGAGTTTTTTTTCTTACCTTTTAAACAGTCTCACCTGCTGCTTCGAACACATTTAAGGTGATTTTTTTTAGTCATGAGACAGCAGAGCACAATGGTTCCTGCCCTTCATGAATTCTCATGTGAGAATTTAAATATAAGATTTTGCTGAATCCTTGACCACAAACGGAACAACTAAAGGCTTTTTCTCCGCTGTGAACTCTTGTGTGGTTCACAAAGTCCTGTTTCCTCCTAAAAGCTGCTGCACAGACAGAGCAGTTGAAAGGTTTTTCTCCTGTGTGGATTCTCGTGTGCTCCATCAGAGCGTTCTTCCATTTAAAAGCAGACTTGCACACGGCGCAGGTGTAGGGTTTCTCCCCCGTGTGACTCCTCATATGACGGTTCAAACCCGCGTTGTGTCGATAACTCTGACTGCAGATGGAGCAGATGAAAGGTTTCTCACCCGTGTGGGTTCTCATGTGCTGCTTTAGAGTATATTTTCTTTTGAAGAATGCATCACACAGGGTGCAGCCGTAGGGTCTCTCTCCCGTATGAATTCTCATGTGTTCCACATAGGAATTCTTCCATGTGAACGTTGCGTTACAGACGGCACAGCTGAAGGGTTTTTCCCCAGTGTGGATCCTCGTGTGCTATAGGAAAGTGTTTTTCCATCTAAAGGTGGCCTTACAGAAGGAGCAGGTGTACGGTTTTTCCCCTGTGTGGCTCCTCATGTGGCGGCTCAGTCCCACACTGTGTCGGTAGCTTTGGCCACAGATGGAACAGCTGAATGGTTTCTCGCCTGTGTGGGTTCTCAGGTGTTGGACTAAAGTATACTTTCTTTTAAAAGTTGCATCACAAAAAGAGCAGCTGAAGGGTCTCCCTCCTGTGTGGACTTTTCTGTGTCTCAAAAGACGTTCCCTGCGGCTGAACGCTTTCCCGCAATCAGTGCAGGTGTGTAGTTTATACTCGATGTCACAGATTATATCACCTGATTTTAAACTTGGCTGTGGTTCACCGCTCTCCTCCCAGTTTCCATCGCTGACATCCGTCTCTGAAGAACCAGAACTTTTTTCTTCATGATCTGATTCTGAACATTCTTCTGGTTCTGGTCCCATAAAGTCTCCATTCTCTTCAGTCTGGGTTTGATGAAACTTTGTAGACTGAGATTTCTCTTCATCTTCACTCTTGATGGTATTCAATTTGAACTCAATAATCTCAGCTTCCTCCTGCTCTTCTTTAATCTGTGGGTGGTTCTGGTCATCCTGGTCCAGTTTGGGACTGCGGGCCTGCTCCTCTTTGATTACTTTCAGCCGCTGGACGTCTGCAGGAAACAAAACAGATCACAAAACCGCCTTAGCTTTAAATATATACACCTGGTCTAAATACAACTTATTTAACACTCACTGTGGTACCAAGCAACAAAATGAGAAAAGCACATATTGAATACATCTAGAACAGAAGTGAACATAAAATAAATGTAAACATCCTGAATTGAAACTGGATCTTTTTTTTATGATTGTGCCTTACTAAAGTATTCACATTTTATTCCATCCAGCCAATCAATGTATTTATTTGGAATCATATAAACAGATATTTCTTTTTTCCTTTCTTGCAATAAGAGAATTGGAGGGAAATTTCTCAATGTGCAAAGCTCGTAGAGCTAAACACAAACAGATTTGAAATTGTATTTTTTTTTATTTTGACAACAATGTAAATTACCTGCCATGAATGCACTGCTTTCTGTTGGTTTATTGATTAAAAATCAACCAATGTTAGAGATTGTCAGCTGAAAAACTGGAAAAGTTAAAGACACAAATAATTTTGGACGGCAGTGCATGTGTACAAAGTTATATTTTTGCCAATTGCGCCCATATTAGATATCTGAATGATTCATTATCACATTTATGTTAAATTCCCATTTTTAATACACAGATATGTTTAATGTTTCTTCTGAAAACAAACATAAATAAAAACTCAAGTTCATGCCACTACCTACCATATTATGTTCATAAATAATATCCAACCTGAAAGTGATTTAACTTCAATGAAAAAAACAAACAGATTACCGTTAGTTTCGGTTGATTCATCGGAGGGTTTTAATCTCAGATCCTCCAGCGATGACATTTTAGCTGCTACTTCACACACAAACACAGCCAGCTCCCCGTCAATCTGTCTGCTTATTTATCTTCATCATCCTGACTGCTTCAAGCTAACACATTGTCAAGCTAACGTCGGCAGCTAAGCAGCCTAACTGACGCCAAATCAGGCAAAAATATATTTTAAAAACTATTTGAGTAAAACGTGACAATCAAAAAACTATTATACACTTAACTACTTAATTACAACGACTGGATGTTGGGAACACTAACGGCTAATAGAGCAACCGCTTAGAATGAACCACTTCCGTTGATGCACCACGATACATCCTGGTGGCCTTCAAAATAAAAGCCTCAAATCCGCTGACCTATTCAATAAATTTGATTATTTAAAAATCCATCTAGTTCAGAAAGTCCATCACCACGTGAAGAAAATTATATATATTAATTAGACAAAATCACAACAACATTTAATTTCCCCTTTTTACCATTTGAACGTGTGTAGCAGGTTATATCCTGTCGTATGTTCTCCGGGACGAAAGGTGGCAATATGCATCCTAAAGTGGTTTGTGATCCGCCATTAAACACAAACAAGAACCAACGGATGTGACTTCCTGCTAGCAGCAGAATCAATGTAAAATTATTGTTTATTGTTAAATTTGAGCATTTCTGAGTTGATTTAACCATCCTTATATGTTATAAACATGCCGTACAAACTACAGCGCTTCTTACAGTTTTCTCTCAGTTTTAAAACGGCGTTTATTCCCGGAAACAACAGCAGCTTCGGGTATTAGCTTAGCATGTTAGCTGGAACCAAACCAGTCACACAGGGGAAGAGAGAGTCGTTTTGCAGGACAGACTGGAAATCTGATGGAGTTAAAGGGGAAAAAAGTTTCTGCCGTGCTGGTGTGAAAACATCAGAAAACAAAGATGGAGGGACGGACACACAGAGAGCAGATGGACTCTCGGTTTCAAGGTAACAGGCAGAGAGACAATAGTAATAACAATAAACGAGCCTTGTTGCTTCTTTTCTTTACGTTGTTTTTAAGGATTGTTTTCCAAAGCACTAAATGTTGTCATTGTACGATTTTTGTTTGCATTTTTCTGTTGCTGTAGCCCATCCTTTTCAAGGCTTGACATGTTATGCAGTTAAAGATTATATTTTTAATTCTGGCGTTGCTGCAGTGTGATTGAATAATTCTCTGTTTGTGCCACTCTAGATTCCTTCTTATTTTTCTCCATACTTAATTTGTTCAAATCATGAAACTAATGTCGAGTTTTTAATGATTTCTCAGAGGAAAAAAGCTGTACCCTTAAATTGTTGACATGTAGTATTTGTTTTAATTCAGCTACATGGGAAGAGTTTCTAGCGTGAATCACCTGCTAAGGTCTGTCTACAAAATGTTGATAAAAGTTAAGGTGAAAAGTATTGTAGCTTCATTTCATTCCCCTTTAGCAACATTAAAATGTTTAAATGATAACAACATTGAGTATGTAGGTTAAAAATTGAAACTACTTTGCTCTTTTTAAAACTTAAATTCTGAGCTAATTTTTGTTAAATTTTGTTTTGTTTTGTTTTGTTTAGGTTTATTGTGTAGGTTTATACACAGAATTAAGACTTTATGCATGTTTGACCTCATCTTTTCATGCAGACTTGTCCAGGATGACGTGCAGGATATAAAATCCCTACACTGGTTGAGGCGTTGACACCAAAACTGGAAAATGTTCTTGGACATATAAGATGGAAATACCACAGGAAAAATCATGTCACTGGAAACGCAGCCTGTGCTCTTCATATGACACTTCAGATGAGAGCCGTGCACTTTAACCTGTTTGTGTTTCCTGCAGACATCCAGCAGCTGATGCGGACGAAAGAGGAACTTCCTGCTGAGGAAGAGAACTGGACTCCCTCACTGGACCAGAACCAGAACCGCCCTGAAATTAAAGAGGAACAGGAAGAGACAAAGATTATAGAGTTCATATTCAACCCTGTCCCTGTAAAGAGCGAGGATGAGGAGGAGAAACCTCATCTCTCAAAGTTTCCTGACTGTCAGACTGAGGAAAACAGAAACTCACTAGAAACAGATGAATGTTTAGAATCAGATGATAAAGATAAAACTTCAGGTTCTTCAGAAACAGATGTCAGTGATGGAAACTGGGAGGAGAGCGATAGAACTAAGCCAGGATTGGACCCTGTTATTAATACATTATCTGTCAATGATATGGTGTATGACACAGGTAAGAAGCTACACAGCTGCCCTGAATGTGGTAAAACTTTTAGCCAAAAGTCAGATGTTTTGAGGCACAGCAGAATCCACACAGGAGAGAAACCTTTCATTTGCTCCATCTGCAACGCAGCTTTTTCTTGGAAGCATGTCTTGGCTCAACACATGAGAACGCACAGTGGAGAAAAACCCTTCAGCTGCTCCATCTGTAGTCAGCGGTTTGGAAGGAAGATACATGTCACCTCTCACATGAGATGTCATACTACAGAAAAACCTTTCACTTGCTCCATTTGTGGTCAAAAGTTCAGCCGGAGGGAAAGTGTGACGCGGCACATGAGACGTCACACTGAAGAAAAACCTTTCAGCTGCTCTGTTTGTGGTCAAGAGTTTGGCAGGAAGGAAAGTCTGACCTATCACATGACTCATCACACTGAAGAAAAACCGTACAGCTGCTCCGTCTGTAACAAAGCTTTTACTTTGAAAATAACTTTAACGGAGCACACGAGAATCCATTCAGAGGAAAGACCATTCACCTGTTCTGTCTGTGGTGCAGCTTTTAAAAGGAAACATACTTTAGCAGAACACACAAAAACCCACACTGGAGAGAGACCTTACAGTTGCTCTGTTTGTGGACGAAGTTTTGTTCAACTTATCAGTTTAACTCGTCATATGAGGGGTCACACGGGAGAAAAACCTTATAGCTGCTCCACCTGCAACAAGACGTTCAAATGGAAACAAACTTTTCTGACGCACACAAAACTACACTGCGGTGAATAATTTTCATCCTGTGAACAGACTCTTACTAAATATCCACGAAGGTTAGACAAAGTCTGGTCATGTTTTCAGTGGCAGGTGAGCTCACATTCAATCTGCTCTGTTTAAATATAATATGGAAATACCACAGGAAAAATCATGTCATTTTTAACAAAAGAACAGACAAAAAATAAACAAATTAAAACTTATCCATGTGTCCCAGTCAATTAAGTTTGGTGAGTATTTATATATGTATTTATTTTAATTGAAATTGTAATACATAATTAAAAAACACATTATTGTATCAATTTTTTACCTACCCAACTGTTAAATGTTTGTGTAACTAAAGTTTGTTTTTATTTTGAGTTAAAATCATACATGTTTGTTGTAGACTTTAATTATTGTACATTTCTCGCTTCATTCTGAAATTATTTAAGCATTCATCATTGATTCCTAAAGCAAAACACCAGAATCTAATTAATACTCCTGCCCAACCCCTTAACTGCAGACCAATCACATTATCTGTAGCAGTGATAGCCTCGCCCTCTGAGTTTGACAGTTTCATGCAAAATTAATACATGATGATTCCTGTTTAATTGCAGGTTGTTTTTGTCCTAAAATAAAAGAGTTGGAAGTTTGTAATTAAATAATATTTTCAGCATATTTAAATTGTCCACTTTTAAAATGTTCCCTTTCATTACAACTACATGGTAGTAAAGGCACCGTAGGTTTTAGAAATGCATTAAAAGTAAACGATTGAAAACCGACTTGTTTTAGATGCGCTTAGTCATTTTGGTGAGGATTATTTATTTGATTTGTCATCTGAAATAAACTCAACTGCATCTCTGATCTCTGTATGTGTGACTTTTTTTATATGTCTGCCTTGTGTGTTTCTCTGAGACTGTTTAATAGTCAAAGTACACATACACAAGTAAATCCACACCGGATTTCCATCTGAAAATACAATTATGTAGGTATTCTTAAAGACTTTGTGGTACAGATGATGAAAAATATTAACAAGATTATTAAACCAATATATAAATCTTAACATACCACAGGTAAAGCTTTCAATGTTTTCAACAAAAATAAAGCTCTCCAAGGATGACGATGGATTTAGTTTGGTTATTTGACCACTAGATGGCAGTATAACTCCATCTAGAAAACAACTGGCACGTTGCTGTCTCCCAAGCATATTTTTGAGATATTTCCAGTCAAAATATAAGTTAAATAATAACACAACTATATATTTTAAGCATTCCAAGAATTAATTTCCACCCAAATATAAAGTGGTTCTGGTGTTCTTTCACTCAGTATGAACTTCAAATGTAATTTATTTAAAATCATTTTGAATATTGTGATTAAATAATTTCCTTTTTATGTGTAGAATTGTAGCCTAATGTTAAATGTACCAGTACAGACAATAAAGCGCTTTTTACAGATTTCGTCGGGCGGGATACAGATCGAGCTTTTATTTTGAAGGCTAATATGACCCGCTCGCTACCGGAAGTTATTGTCTCCTAGCAGCAGTTGCTAGTGAGCGAAAAAAAGTATTGTTTCCCTTCCCCAGTTTGCTTTTTCATGTGCTGTCAACCTTTGATGGTCTTTTAAACATGCTTTGAAAACCACAGGGGATTTTTATCGTCTTTGAGGAGTAAATATTTTTTGTTGTTTGTATTGGTTTCCTCTCGGGAACAACGGGAGCTCTGAGTATTAGCATCTTCCGTTAGCTGGAAACAGACAGTCAGCGATTCAGAGACGCTTTGATCGAGAACAGACCGTTTCTGATGGAGTGTAAGGAGAGAGGTTTCTGCTGTGACCAGGTGAAAACCTAAAAAATGAAGCGAAACAATGGAGGAACCGACACTCAGTGAGCAGATGGACTCCGACTTTTATGGTAATTAGGCTTTTCTAAAGCTCTATTATTGTGTTGATATTAAGTCAACAAAAAATAAACCCAACTGAAAACATGAGGCAGAAATAAAACGAGACAAACTTGCAGCAATACTTTTCCATTTATACAAATAACGAATATAAAGAACTATTGCTGACCTATACAATAAAATCTTATGTACAAAATTGCTTATCTTAGCAAACATGTTGTTTATAAATCTCTGATGAGGTTAAATGGAGTTGAAATTTTTATTTTTACACTGATTTAGTTTCCTAAAATGTAAAACTATTGCTCTAGTTGGAAAAGCAGATTTTTCTAAGAAGAAAAATGTTACAAACTAAAGCAACTGTATAAAAATATTATAATCCCTTAGTTTCAGCAGGAAAGTTATCGAACAGAAGTACACCAACACAAAATTGCAGGAAATGTTAATCCTAAAATGTCAAGTTTATTAAGACAAAGTATACCTGTATAAATTGTGTACATATGTGTTTAATATAGTAATAATAATACTATAGATACAAGACTACAGACAATAGTTTTAACCAGTTTGGAATCTGTGCCTGTTTTAATAAAAATGCATGTAATTTTCTGTAATGTGTTTATAGTCTGTATGTAAATTTGGTTATGTTCCTATTAAATGATATTTACTAACATAAAGAAATAAGTGCAGCTTGTCACGTTGTTATTTTGGTTTATCAGTCTCCATAATCTGACACTGAAAGCTCAACTGGCCCCAATAGACATTAGAACCGAAATATGGATGGAGAGACATGCAATTTTTTTCTGATTATCGATAAATGAACTAAATTCTATGAGTTTTGTTTGTTTTTTTAATACATTTTCCTATTACTTGTGAAAATACTTGTTGGTTTGAAGTAATTATATGGGTATTGCAGATTTAAAATAGAAATAGGAAGAAAAATGTAGGAATTAAATGGTAAAGGGGCTAACTTGACCCAAGGTCAGCCACAACTAATTTCTCCTGAAAGACTCAAAACCAAAGACAGAAGTAAAAGAAAAGGAAAAATTATACTACAGTGGAAACACACCAAAGAGGACTGATTTGATTTTTAATATGGGAACTGGTTTTAGAAGCTGTGTGTGTTTCCTGCAGACGTCCAGCAGCTGACGGTGGTTAAAGAAGAGCTTCCTCTTGAGGAGGAGGACTGGAGTCCCAGACCAGACCAGGAGGACCAGAAGCCTCCACAGATTAAAGAAGAACAGGAGGAAAATGAGATCACCGAGTTCTTATTTGATCCTGTATCTGTAAAAAATGAAGATGATGAAGAGAAACCTCAGCTCTCAGAGCTTCGTCATGACCAGACGGGGCCGAACAGAGACGATACAGGACCAGAACCAGATGAATGTTTGGAAACTGACGAGGAAGACAAAGCATCGGGTTCTTCAGAGACGGACGTCAGTGATGGGAACTGGGAGGAGAGCAGCGAAGCTGAATCTGGTTCAGACTCTGTGAGAAACAACAAATCTCCTATAGGTGATGGAAGCTGTGAGAGAGATGAGAAGCTTCACATCTGTAGTGAATGTAGTAAAGCATTCAAACGCAGATCATGTTTGGTACGACACAACAGAATCCACACAGGAGAGAAACCCTTCAGCTGTTCCATCTGTAGCAAATCGTTCACATGGAAACGAGGCTTGGTTATACATATGAGAACGCACAGTGGAGAAAAACCTTTCAGCTGCTCGGTCTGTGGTCAGAGGTTCTCGAGAAAGGAGTCTGTGACCTCTCACATGAGATGTCACTCATCAGAAAAACCTTTCAGCTGCTCTGTTTGTGGGAAAAAGTTCAACAGGAAGGAAAATGTTATTCGGCACATGAGATGTCACACTGAAGAAAAGCCGTTCAGTTGCTCCATCTGTGGACAAAAGTTTGGCAGGAAGGAAAGTTTAAGCTATCACATGACGCATCACACTAAAGAGAGACCCTACAGCTGTTCTGTCTGTAACAAAGCTTTTACTCTGAAAGTAACTTTGATGGAACATACAAAATTTCACACAGAGGACAGACCATTCAGCTGCTCTGTCTGTAAAACTGCTTTTAAAAGAAAAGCCTATCTGACAGAGCACCAAAAAATCCACACCGGAGAGAAACCTTTCAGTTGTTCAGTCTGCGGCCGAAGCTTCCGTCAGTCTAACAGCCTGAAGCGCCACATGAGAAGTCACACAGAAGAAAAGCCTTTCAGCTGCCCCATCTGTCACGCAACATTCAAATGGAAAAGTGCTTGTGTAAAACACGTGAAAAATCACACAGGTGAATAACCAGTGAAGTAGAGACGCAGCGCTTTGCAAATGTATTCATACTCATTAAAATTTACTACGTTTTCTAATGCTACAACAACAAACAGCAGGCCGGGATTTTCATTAATCCAACAATAAGTAGTGAATAATGGTGTGGCGGGAGGAGAATGATTGTTTTCAGTATTATTTTATCAGTTATTGCAATCGGTTGATGGTATTCATCGCTACTGTGGGTGGAACAAGCAGTGACTAGGTTTTTATGAAATGTGTAGCAGATGTTGTTTGGATGGATGGACAAAAATGTGAGCGTGGGATGGAGGTTCATTGTTCAGTAAATCTGAATATTATTTAAAAAGTTCATTTCAGTGACTTAACTTTAAGTGGAACACATTATATAAATTTGTTACACACAGAGCGATGTTTTTAAACTTTTATTTCTTAATTAGAATGATTTTTTTTTTACTTTAAACGAATGAAAATGCAGCATTTCAGATTAAAATACTACATTAAACCAACAAAAAACACATGCAGGACAGAAATGTTGGCTTTGTAAAAAATTATGTTTAATTTTGGATTAAAGGCTGTTTTCAAAGCATACTTTAATCTGACAGACGAATCTCATAATAAATAGGCAGTTTTATGGCTGATTACCAATTTTAGTCAAAGCCAATTTTTGTTGTCCGAAAAGTAACTAAATGTAGCAACAAAATTGCTAACTGCGCATGGCTAGCTTTTTGATTCACTGTTGTTGCAGGAATGTAACCAAAAATTTGCAGGACAGCAAAAAACAAGGACTAGAGTTGTAAATGCTTTAAACTGTTGTAATGTTTCAAAGTGTCCCAGTGAAAATTCAGACATAGGGTTAACTGAGAATCTGTGGTGAGAGTTCAAAATTGAGGTTCTCTGTCCAATCATATAGAGATAAGCTTTATTGTTTAACCCAAAAGACTCATTTTTACTTTACATAAAATGCAAGAAAAAACAGAGATTTTTATTGTTTCAAAGTGACAAAAATGTGAAAAATTCAGGGGTGTGAATATTTTTTATGCAAAGTGTAACAATTTGCCCTGTTTGGATTTTGTTGTGCCTCTTTAATTGATGTGTAACATTAATAAACTCTGCTGCATGTCTGATGCCCATGAATGATTTCTGTCTTAAAAATGATTTAATATAAAAAAATACATTTTAGATCAAAATACAGCAATTCATACAACGGCACAGTACAGCAAGTTTAGTTTGCAGTGTTAGAGATGCACATGTTAAAATATCCGCAAATTAAACTTACATTAGAGAGTTTAATAAAAGTGAAACACTACTGGAACAACAAGCGGTGGCATCATTAAAATTTTAAAAATTGTGTTTTTTCTGTGCGAAGATTTTTTGCATGTGATTGTCTACAATAAAAATACAAGTTTGGTGACAGAGAGAACATAGTAAAGTCATCATAGATTGAAAAACCTGATGCAATATAAAGGTAAAGAGTGGATTAAATCTTCATATTTATCGTTTTAATGTTTTATCTTACAGTAACTTATCAATTATCAATATGAAGTAAAATATTTTCTTCCTGATTACTGTCTCCAATAAAGAATAAGTGAGAGAAACGGATATTTAATTTATCCAATTCGCGCTTTTATTTTGAAACGACCTCAGCACAAACGGAAGTTGCTTTCTGCTAGCAGTAACAATGAAGGCTGTGCGAACAAAAACAGGATTACGGTTTATTTAATGTAAATTCCCATGATGTGTCGCGCTTCATTTTATTTTGTAAACATGCTTTAAAAACCGACGACCATGTTTATCCTCTTGAAGTTATTATTTTATCTGAATTTCCTCCCGGAAGCAGCCGCAGTGTTAGCTTAGCTTGTTAGCTGGAAGCAGACCGTCAGCACCGAGGAGCACAGCGAGTCAGGGATACAGTTTGATGGAGAACAGACTCCTTATGATGGAGAAAAAGAGGAGAGGTTCTGCTGTGGTTGTGTGAAAACCTCACCGGTTAAGAGCTTTAAAGAAAAGACAACAGAGATGGAGGAAGCAGCACTGAGTGACCAGAAAGAATCTGATTTTAAAGGTAATTATCTTATACATTCTGTAAATTGCTATGAAGATCAATTGTAGTTTCATTACAAATATAAAAATATGTGTATTAATTATATATGCATAAATTCATGTGTGTGTAGTAATTAGCTACACGTATTTGAGTAGCTTTGAAACAGAATATTTTAATGCCCCACACTTTTAGCTTCTGCTTGAGTATTTTAATAACCGAATAATACATGAATTTATATACAATTATTCAAAAGTGTTATTGTTTTTCTGTCAATCAAATGTTAAATTAATCAAAGGTTAACAATTTGAACAATGTGTAAATTTAGGCATGATGCAAATTAGATCCATTAGGCACTTAAGATGTTTTAATCTCAATATGTTATTTTATAGATGTTATTTCTCCATCAAGACTTTATAATTAAACAGCCATTGTCAGCTCATGTGACAACATTTTTATTTGAAGCTGTAAAGTTGGATTAATTGTGTAATTAAATGTATATTATTGACATTAAGAGTTTTGTTTTTTTTGTCTTTGCTCTTGCTTCTTTTTCCTGCAGACGTCCAGCAGCTGGTGGTGATCAAAGAGGAACTTCTTGCTGAGAACTGGAGTGAAAGTCCAGACCAGGAGGACCAGAAGCCTCCCCAGATCAAAGAGGAACAGGAGGAGAATGAGATCACTGAGTTTATATTTGATCCTGTATCTACTAAGAGTGAGGATGATAAAGAGAAACCTCAACCCTCAAAACATCTTCTTGACAAATCCAAAAAGAACTCTGTTGGACTGGAACTAGATGAATGTTTTGAATCAGACAGTAAATATAAAACTTCTGGTTCAGAGACGGATGTCAGTGATGGAGACTGGGATAACAACGAATCTCAGTCAGGTTTGGACTCTGTGAGAAAAAAGCAAGTTTCTGAAGTTAATATGATATGTGATGGTGGAGAAAAGTTGCACAGCTGTGCTGAGTGTAAAAAAACATTTAACAGCAGATCATATTTAATAAGACACAATAGAATCCACACAGGAGAGAAACCGTTCAGCTGCTCCATCTGCAACAAAGCTTTCACATGGAAACATGGTTTAGTCCAGCACATGAGCCTGCACAGTGAAGAGAAACCTTTTAGCTGCTCTGTCTGCGGTCAGATGTTCAGAAGAAAGGAAGACGTCACCTCCCATATGAGGCGGCACTCTGCAGAGAAACCTTTCAGCTGCTCTGTTTGCGGAAAAACATTCAAAAGGAAGGAAAGCGTAACTTACCACATGAGACGTCATACTGAAAAAAAACCCTACAGCTGCTCCTTCTGTGACAAATCCTTTACTTTGGAAGTAACTTTAATGGAACACACTAGGATCCACACAGAGGAGAAACCATTTAGATGTTCTATCTGCAACGCAGCTTTTAAAAGGAGGTACACATTAACAGAACACACCAGAACCCACACTAAGGAGAGGCCGTACAGCTGCTCCATCTGCAGCCGGAGCTTTGCTCACAGGTCATATCTAACCGTCCACATGAGAGATCACGCAGAAGAGAAACCCTACACCTGCTCTGTTTGTAATGCAGCTTTTAAGAGGAGGTACACCTTAACAGAACACACGAGAACCCACACTAGAGAGAGACCTTACAGCTGCTCAGACTGTGGCAGGAGCTTCATGCACTGTGTGAGTCTGAGGCGCCACATGAGAAGTCACTCAAAAGAAAAACCTCTTAGTTGCTCCATCTGCAAGGAAACGTTCAAATGGGAAAAAACTTTTCTGAGACACAAAAAAATCCACACAGGGAAATAAATTTTCAGCTGCATAGACGGGTCGATCTGTTGATGTGTTAACTGGAAGTTTGTGCCTTGTCTGAGTAAAAATAATTCACATTTTATTCTGCAGTTTGAGAAACCCATAAGACACACACACACACACAGAGAGAGAGAGATTACTAGATGTTTTATTTTTTTAAGAACATAGTAATTGTGCTTCATCTTTGCTCACAGTGATGGATTCAGAAGCTGCATCAGCTTGTTGGTGTCAATCTAAGGTGATTAGAGGTTCCTACAAAACTGTGAAAAAGATTTAGCTCTTCAGAATATCATCAAAAAAATTATTTTCAAGATGCTCAAATAAACTTAAATCCAGTTTCTTGTTAGTAACTAAGCCTAAAGCTGAAATTGAGTAGCTTTTTATCCTGTTTTCTGTTTTACTGTTAACTTTTCTGTTTGTTGCAGCTAAGCCTCTCAGGTAGAACTGTGTTTTGTTATAGCAACCTCAACAAGAGAGTTACCAAAATAAAAGCATATAGTCTTATCAGTAATTACAATAAATAAAAGTAACTTCATCACATGACTCATGTGATGAAAGTGTTTTCATTGCAGTTTTGTGAAATACATCAGTTGTGATATGTCAACAAATCACTTCATCAAAAACTTTATTGAAATTTTTTTTCTGAAATTGGCATGCTTCCATTAAGTACATTTATTTTGCATAATTTCAATTTCTGCAATGTCATAGTTAATGGCAAAGAAACTGTTGACAGTCATGGTGTTTCTGCGTGTAACAGAAATGTATGAACTTTAACTGGACTGCTGATGGCACTTAAGATGACAATAAAAACATCTGAAGACATTCTTCTGAGGTGAGAATTATTTTAACTACTTGGGAAAATATGTAGTTATATACACCATTATATCCCTGCTGACCATACAAGTTTTTTTGTTTTATTTTACATCTAGACAAATATCTGAAAACATGCTAAAGTTGTTGCTACAGCAATGGTTTTTAACTATTCTCGTTTTTTAATTTTTGATTGATGCATGCACACACTCACACCTAAGGAGGAGAATTTAGAGAAATCAATTAGAGACAACCTGCAAACTAAATGGAGAAAGACCTTGGACTGGGAATTGAACCCACAACCTTCTTGCTATAAGGCTTCAATTCCACCAACTGCACCACTCTGTAAGTGGAGAAATGTAATTAAAAAGCACCAAAGATATATTCTTTAGATCTTTTTCTTATTTGGCTGGAAACAAATATAAAAAAAAAATTCTCAACCTGAGGAAACTTAGGACATTCAAGTCAGGTCCCCACTAACATAAGTAAATACATATGTCAATAAATTAGGATACCATTGATAAGTTCATTTTTTATTCACAAAGTGAAACATCATTTAGATTAATTACACATCAACTGATGTTTTCAAGTCTTTATGAAAGAGGATTATGGCCACTGAAAAAAAAGTTTCCCTCAGAATTCTGACTTCCTCTGAAACACAAAAAACAAAATCACATAAATCTGACATTTTCTTCCAGAAAGTTGGCTCTATTTCGACACAACTCATGTTTCTGAAGTCAGAATTCTAAAAAAAAAGCATTTTAAGAAAAATAGCAAGAAAAAATGCCAGAATTCTGAGGAATAAAGTAAAAATTCTAAGTCAAAATTTTCAATAAATAGAATTCTAAGAAAAACTAAAAGTTCTAAGAAAGTCAGAAATATAGAAAAAAGTCGCAATTCTAAGAAAAAAGTGAATTCTGTGGAAAAATCTGAGAAAAGTCATTTTCAGTGACTTTAACCTCTTCCATATTTATTTCTATTATGGCAATTTTCTGCTTATAGCCCAACAAAATACATATTCAACATTACATTATTACATCACACCAATGAAAGAAAAAGAAAACATTTTAATTCAGAAACATGAAACTTGTTCATTTTTTTAACAGGATTACTGTTAAAACATGGCAACAGAGGATATTTTCATAAATTCTGATTCAGTTTCTGCTGTTATGAAACCAAGAGTGAATCTGGGTTTGCAGTTTTTATTCATAATAAATTAGTTTACTGTTGATAAATCAGAATCCTTGTGATAACTGCTCATCTCTGCCTCTTGTGTTTTTACAAACAGAACTGAAATTTCTTCTTTGAGCGTGCACTGCATGCAACCACGTGAACCTTTGACCCCGAACTGTAGAACCCAACAGTTAAGACCCTGTGTGGGTCTTTGTGTGTTCAACAAGATCATGTTTATCCCTAAACTTGGCCTCACAAAGTGAACATTGGAGAGGTTTTTCTGCGCTGTGACAGCTCATGTGGCAGGTGAGACTGGACTTACGGCCAAAGCTTTGCTCACAAAGGGAGCAGTTGTACGGTTTCTCTCCGGTGTGTGTCCTCATGTGCTCTGCTAGTGTGTATTTTCTTCTAAACGCCGCGTTACAAACTGAACATTCGAAGGGTCGCTCTCCTGTGTGGACTCGGTTGTGTCTCAACAGATCTGCCCTGTGGTTAAAAGTTTTACCGCACTCGGAGCACCTGTGGAGCTTCTTGCCACTCTCGCAGGCAATTTCGCTAACTGGGCCGTTCTGCAGAGAGTCTAAACCCGGCTCCTTATCCCAGGATGACTCTAAATGCTGATCTAGACTCGGCTCCAGGCTCACAGAGTCTATGCTCTCCTCAGCTTGACTGGGATGAATTTGTGACAACAGAGATTTGTTTTTAACATCTCTGCTCTTCACGGGGATGGCAGGTAATCTGAGCTCTGTAATCTCAGCCTCCTCCTTTTCCTCCTTAATCTGTTGAGGGTTAGGCTGTTCCTGGACCAGTTTGGGACTAGAACTGCTCTCCTGATGCGAAGGCTCCACTTTAATCACCAACAGCTGCTGGACACCTGCAGAAACAAGGAAAAGAAAAGAGAAGAAAATGAAAGAAAATGTTTATTTTTAATGTTCACACATTTATTTTTTCAATTAATATACATTGACATCAGAATTTACTACAAGAAGGAAAGAAAGAAAGCCAGAAAGAACGAGTGAGAAGAAAAGAAAGAAAGAGAAAAAGAAAAACCTGCATGGATCTTGGTGTGCTTCACAACGTCCTGGTTCCTCCTGAACGCAGCCTTACAGACAGTGCAGCTGAATGGTTTCTCTCCAGTGTGAATCCTGGTGTGCTCCGTCAAGGCGTTCTTGAGTTTGAAAGCAGCCTTACAGATGGGACAACTGTAGGGTTTCTGTCCCGTGTGACACCTCATGTGACGGGTCAGGCTGATGCCATGACTGAAGCTCTGGCCGCACAGTGAGCATCTGTACGGTTTCTGTCCGGTGTGGCTTCTAGTGTGCTCCACCAGTGTGTATTTCCGCTTGAAAGTAGCCTTGCAGATAGAGCAGCTGAACGGCCTTTCATCCGTATGGATTCTCCCGTGCTCCATCAGATTTCGTTTTGAAGTGAAAGCTTTGTTACAGATGGAGCAGCTGTGAGGTTTTTCTTTAGTGTGGTAGGTCATGTGATACGTCAGACTCTCCTTTCGGCTGAACTTTTGTTCACAAACTGAGCAGCCGAAAGGTTTTTCCTCAGTGTGACACCTCATGTGGCGAGTTACGCTTTCCCTCCTGCTGAACTTCTGGTCACAGAAGGAGCAACTGAAGGGTTTTTCTTCAGAGTGGATTCTGTGGTGTCTTACCAGACATGGTCGGCTGTTGAAGGTTTTCCCACATTCAGAGCAGCTGTAGACCTTTTTCGCACTCATAACACCTAATGAAGATCCACCGCTCTCTCTGCAGTTTTCCTCTGAAGCCTCTGGAGGTTTAGATGAGAGCGATTCTGGTCCCACCGGGTTCCTGTTCTCAGTCTGGATGTGATAAAGCTCCAAAGACTGAGAAAAGTCTTCCTCATCTTCATTTTCAACAGGATTGAATACAAACTCTGTGACCTCAGCCTCATCCTGTTCCTGTTTAATCTGTAGGTCGTCCTGCTGGACATCTGTGGGAAACACAAACAGTGAAAGGTTTGAGGAAACAGACCCAAAGGTGGCAGCAATCAGTTTGTAGTTATTTGGCAAAAATGTAAATTCATTATTTTACACATGAAAAACATACACATGAACAATGGAAGGATGGATCTCATTCCAGTGACATCACACATTGTTGCTGTTGCAGTCGTGATATGAATGAATGTCATATTAATTTATTTTGTGTTGAATTTTAAAAACAATAATTGGATGCATAATCTTAACTTTATAGCTGTGCTTTATTACTTGTCTAATATTGTAAATTTGTCCTTACTGTAGACTCTTATTCTAATTTATTTTTTTACCTTTGTGTGAAAACACGCATCTTATTTTAACTGGCTGCTGTTGCACCTGAATTTCACCACTGGTGGGACAATAAAAGATATTTACATTAGAAAAAAGGAAACCTGCTGCCACCAAAGCCTATCAGTGTGCATATTGGTGCAGTTTGGGAGTGAAGCTCGATGAATGTGGCTCTTTAAAACCGCTTTTAGTACCCAGTATGATTACAAAAGCACTCAATAAATTCAATCCGTTTTCTTTTTACATTAAGATGCCAGATTTTAAAATGCGGAAGCTCTTCTTTTATTATTATTTTACCTACTTGGCGATCATTTCAAAAAATCTAGTTTAGTGCTTCTGAATTCAATCTAAAAGTCCTGTTAGTCAACTCAGTGATATTTTCTAGTATTTCCAGTCAGAGATATGTAGTTTTACCGTCACTGCGTGTCGGTTCCTCCATCTCTGTTAATTGTCTTTTCTCCGACGCTGAGACCTTCTGAGACCCTTCTCCACCTAACCTTCATCAGAAAATGAATCTGTTCTTCATCAATGTGTCTGACTCACTGTTTCCAGTTCGCAGGCTAGGCTAGGCTAACTCTACGCGCTTCTGCTGCTTCCGGGAGAGAAAAAAAAATCAGATAAAACCAAACTTCACGAGGAGAATAAAAACAACATAAACACATTATAAGTATATTTTCGGACACGCCAAAGGGTGGTTCAACACCGATTCGCAAGACTTGCTGAATGAGCTCCGATTTGTTTAAATAGCTACCGCCACTTCCGGTAGTGATCGAGTCCTTCAAACTAAAAGCTTGTGCGTCAACGGCTGCATTTACAGTTAGAATAATGTGTGCTCTGATTTCGCGCTGGGTCCGATTAAAAGTACCTTTCCAAAATAACTTTTAAACGGGTACGTACTTATAATTCAACCCACATTTATCTATTAAAATGTTTAGTTTTTTTATGACGTGTGTATATATATATATATATATATATATATATATATATATATATATATATATATATATATATATATATATATATATATATATATATATATATTTAAAAAAATCAGAAACATCTAGTCTGAATTTTCACCCTGTGATCTTCAACCCACTATTACTGGAACTTTATTCATGGAAATATTTTACTGGGTCTTGAAAATGTCAAATCTGAAAATGTTTTATGCTCTTAAAATCAAACATGAGATTCAGAACACAAATGTTTATTGTAGGCTATATATTTAATACATACAGCTAAGTCAGACATGACACATATAGTAGATGTGTTTTTCCCTTCTGCATCAGTGATTTTTACTAAGTAATATGAGTTTGATCCCTGGAAGATCTCCAAACATCTCAGCAGACTTTCGTTAGCTGCAGAACTATAAGAACAATTCAGTTTATTTAAGTGGCGCCAGTTCACAATAATTTTAAGAGTTACATTAAGTTCATAACAATTTAATTAATTGCAATACAACTATAATGTTACAACTAGGTTTATGTACAAAAAATGTTAAAGTTGAACAACTTCTCTTTATATTTACTTTCAATGTCATCCTACAGAGTTTAGGTTCTTTGAAATGCTGTTTTACTAACAGACCAGCTGGAAAGTGTTCTTTGTTTTTCTCCTCCCCAATGTTAGAGACCAACTGAAGCTTTGCAGCTGAGAGATTATATCGCTGGATGGATCTTTGTGTGATTCACGAAGGCATGTCTCCATCTGAACGTGGCCTGACAGGTGGAGCAGCTGTACGGTTTCTCTCCTGTGTGACACCTCATGTGACGAGACAGGCTTATATAGCGGACGTAGCTTTTACTGCACAGTGAGCAGCTGTAAGGTTTCTCTCCAGTGTGGGTTCTGATGTGTTCCTCTAAAGTGAGTTTCCGTTTGAACGTTGCTTTACAGGTGGGACAGCTGAACGGTTTTTCTTCTGCGTGACCTCTTATATGAACAACTAGATAGGACCGGTACCTGAAGCTTTGGTTGCAGATTGAGCACTTGTGGGGTCTCTCTCCAGTGTGCGTTCTGATGTGGTCTTTCAAGGTGTGTGCTCTCTTAAAAGATGTGTTGCAGATGGAACAAGTGTAAGGTTTTTCCCCTGAGTGAACCTTTGTGTGTTCCATCAAATTCTTCTTAGAAGAAAAAGTTTTGTCGCAGTCTGAGCAGCTAAAAGGTTTTTCTCCACTGTGGGACTTCATGTGTCGGACTAATCCATTTTTCCATCTAAAAGCTCTGCTGCAGATGGAGCAGCTGAAGGGTTTCACTCCTGTGTGGATTCTCTGGTGTTCTGATAAATATCGTCTGCGAGTGAAGGTTTTACTACATTCAGAGCAGCTGAAACGACCAGAGGACTCCCTGTTGGTCACTGATTGAGTTTGAATACTCTCCTCCCAGTTTCCATCACTGACGTCTGTCTCTGAAGCAGAAATTTTGTCTTCAGGATCTGATTCTAAACATTCATCTGGTTCTACAGAGTCTCTGTTCTCCTCAGTTTTGTCATGATTAAGCACTGTGAGCTGAGCTTTCTCTTCATCATCTTCACTCTCCAGAGGACCAGGACTAAAACCTCTTTCACCAAAGAGAACTTTTTTAATTTTCCCAGATCCAAAACCTGACTGAGTTTCACTGCTTTTCTCCCAGTTTTCATCACTGATGTCCATCTCTGAGGAATCTGAAGACAAACCTACATTTTTATCTTCAACATCTGATTCTACATATTGTTTTGGTTCTGGTCCAACAGAGTCTCTGTTCTCCTCAGTTTGGTTGTGATGAAGCTCTAAGAGCAGCGGTTTCTCTTCATCTTCACTCTTCACAGTGAGAGGATTGAATATAAACTTTATAATCTCGTTCTCGTCACGCTCCTCTTTAATCTGCGGAGGCTTCTTTTCCTCCTGATCCAGTCCGGGACTCCAGATCTCCTCCTCAGCAGAAAGCTCCTCTTTGATCACCACCACCTTCTGGACATCTACAAAAAACAAAGCAAGTTACAGGAAACTGCTTTCAACCTCCCATTCCACAACTAATCTAGTTTTGAAGTTCTGAAGAGGAGCTTTTTTTCCCATCATGGTTAATTATGTTACTGATCAAACCACCAATATGTCACCTTCGGTTTCAATGTAGCATGATACCTGCAATATTCTGCTATTAGAATCCTGGTCACTTCTTGCAAAGGTGAATGCAGTTAAAGCTGCAGAATGTAACCTTAAAAAAAAACATTTTTAACATATTTGTTGAAACTATCACTAGGTCACGACACTATAGCATGAGACAGATAATCTTTAAAAAAATTGTCTTTGCTTTCACCCTGTGCTAACTAGAAACAACCAATCAGAACCAGGAGGAGGGTCTTAGCCCTGTCAATCACCATCTGTGTGGTGCTGCTAATGTCCCTCTCCTTTGCTGTCTGGTAAGCTGAAGCTAATAGAACCTGTCGTAAATATTAAGGCTAGTTAGCATAGCCACCGATGACAGCAGATAGACGGTTTTCCTGAAACTATAAGTTGTTTCTTCACCATTAGTAGATTGATCACTAAGTACCTGAGGATGATTGACAGCACTAAGACCCTCCTCCTGATTTTGATTGGTTGTTTTTGGTCGGGAGCGCTGCATTTCTTCAGATGGCAATAGATGCTAAGCAAGAAATTGATTATCTATCTCATATACTGTAACGACATGGTAACAATATGTAAAAAAAATAAATAAATTACATGCTGCAGCTTTAGTTACCTTTTCTTACACTAATAAAATAGATTAGTTGTATTATGTTTCATTTGTTTATTCAGAAGCAGTTAGGCCAAAAAATGATCAAAGAGTGATAATTTTTGTATATTAAATTATACTCCAGTCATTTATCTTTTGGGAGATTTTTAGGTCATTCCAACATTAAATCTGCCAAGAATATTAATATATTTCTCTGATAATAGGCTACAAGTAAATCACTTGTTTTGATTAATCTTAAAAGAAAGTCAATGTGTGATTGTTGTTTTTTTCTAGTCATAGTGATATTTTAAAATTGGATCTAAAACTGATTGTCATCTTTACTGCCTCATCAGACTGGATGTACACATTTATAAATCAATGTTTTATTACTTTATTTAATTTATGCATCCAGGTCCAGGTTATGACTTCACTCTGAGCGTTTCGTCTCAGTGGAAAATCATGTTTTCCATTTGTGCTGTTTTCATTGGTGGCATGCAAACATTTAAAGAGCCGTAGAAGAAGATAATCACCATCACAGTCAGAGTCCATCTGCTGACTGTCTGTCGTTTCCTCCATCTCTGTGAGTCGTATTTTATCCAAAGCTGAGGTTTTCACACAATCACAGCAGAAACTATTCTTTCCGTAAACTCCTTCAGAAACAGTCTGTTGTCCATCAGTCTCTGACTCGCTGCGCTCTGTAATACTATCTGTGTAGAGCTAACAGGCTAAGCTAACACTCGACGTTTCCGTTATTTCCGGGAGGAACATTCAGCTCAAACAAAACTTCGCAAAGAAGATGAAACAATGAATAACGTAAACAAGGCATAGTTAAGATATGCCGCCGATTGGTCCAATCCCGATTCACTAGAGACGCTAAATAAGCTGCATATTGTTTACATAGCTTCTGGGACTTCCGGCACTTATTTCGTCCTTCAAAATAAAGGTAGCTACGAACTACATGTATGATATAGATTTATGTCAGACAGAGTATAAAATTTTGGGCCAGTTTAAAGAGAATTTAATGAAACAAAGTAAACATTCTCCACAGTCTTATCCAATACATTAAAATATACGATTCATTTGTCAAATTAAAATTTAATTTAGAAAATAACCTTCACTCGGTTATATGTTTCATTAAGGCCACATTTCTCTATTGAAATATTTTTCTATTGCTCTGATGTATTATCATAATCTTAAATGCAATGTTTTCATGTAAGCAGAACATTATCACACTTAAAGAAGTAAAGGCGTGACAACATCAATATCTGTTATTAATCTATATAATGTTTTCTAATTGGTGAATTAGTTAATGAAATAACTAAAATAAAAATGTAAATCATATTTAAAATTTTAACAGCAAATATATGTAAAGGAATTGGTTTCCTAATTAAGATTTTAAGGTATGTATCTAAATATTAAATAAATTTATCAGTAAAATAAATTCACTTTTCAATAATCTAATTTATTTAATGGGTCTGAAGCCTGCGAGGACCAGAGGATCAGAACTGTCCAATTAGTGTGAGATTTATAATAAAGATTCAGGTCAAAGTACAACAATGTTGGCCAGTTTAAAAAGAATGAGACATGATGGGCCTAGTCAAAGTAAACACACTTAAACTTATTTTACTCTTCATGGTATTCTCAGGTTTTGTTACTGATGTCATATCTTTTTGACTTATTTGATTTTTATTTACTGTTTTTTTTTAATTGACTGAAGTTATATCTGTATAGCAGATTTACTTAAATAAATGAAATTATACTGACACAAAGTAAGAAACTGTCAGCTCAGTTTTGGATGGAGGCAAATTTAGATTACTTTTTCATGTCTACACTGGGTACATTTTAACAGTAAAACAATCATAAAAACCACCTCATACAGAAGATGCTGTATTCACAACATAATCAATAAAGTTTATTTGTAGAGCACATTGCAGCAGCACAGCAGTTCAAAGTGCTTTACATCATGAAAACATAAAACCCATAATAAACACATCATACATCCAACAGTTTTGAAAACCAAAAACAGACTTTACATTTTTTCAAGTGCCATCGTTAAAATAATACATCTCTCCTTTTTTAATCTTGATTTAAAGGAACACGGTTTTTCGGCTGTTCCATAGTTTTCTGGAAGTTTGCTCCAGATCTGCGGTGCATAGAAGCTGAGTGCTAGTTACTCAGCTGCAGTTTTTGAGTCTTTTCCTCCTCAGCTTTTGGACCAAATGAACAAGTTCAGCCTGCCGTCCCTCTCTGCATATTAGGATTTTATCCTCTCATCTTCCACTTAATACTTTAAATAACAGAAGCAAGTTTCTGTTGAACTGATCTATAGTGACCAAACATTATTTTTTGTAAGAAACTTATCATACAAGTTGCTGAGTTTAATATTTTCTGTTTTATTGACTCATGTTGGCCAACATGGTAACAATTTTACCATGTAAGGTAAAATTATTACATTTCTGTGTTTTGAGGTAGACAAAAAATGGTGGAAAGGTGGATAGTGTTTGAGGTGCTGAATCTTAAAGAAGGGCCATGGAGTCCAAAACAGTTTGGAAGATTAAGTAAAACCATAACTTAAACTCTTCTGTGAGCTTCTAGCTGCAATTAAAATCAACAGGGAAGTGAAAGAGTTAAAATAAGCAATATGGAACGGCAGCAATGTCAACTTAGGTAGAATAAAAACATCAAATAAAACAGGCTCATGCTCAATAAACCACACAACTAAGTTAAAAAGAGGTAACCCATCAGCTTAAACAGTATCAACATCATCATGGTTAAAAGGTAAGCTGCCATTGACTTCTCAGCACAGCATACATGAACATTAAATGCCCCAACAATAAAAATACAATATTTCAACCAACAGATTAAAGAAGTCCTGATTGTGTTTTGAGAGGCCCAGATGGGACTAAAATGCCCTGAGCAGGTAAAAAGTTATTTCACTGGATGGATCTTTGTGTGGGCCACAAACGCTTGTCTCCATCTGAACGTGGCCTGACAGGTGGAGCAGCTGTACGGTTTCTCTCCTGTGTGTGTCCTCATGTGACGAGACAGGCTTATGTAGCGGACATAGCTGTTACTGCACAGCGTGCAGCTGTAAGGTTTCTCTCCAGTGTGGGTTCTGATGTGTTCCTCTAAAGTGAGTTTCCGTTTGAACGTTGCTTTACAGGTGGGACAGCTGAATGGTTTTTCTTCTTTGTGATTTCTGACGTGAACGATTAGATAGGACCGGTACCTGAAGCTTTGGTTGCAGATCGAGCACTTGTAAGGTTTCTCTCCAGTGTGGGTTGTTTTGTGCTCCTTTAAGGTGTGTGCTCTCTTAAAAGATGCATTACAGACAGAGCAGGTGAAAGGTTTTTCCCCTGAGTGAACCTTTGTGTGTTCCATCAAATTCTTCTTAGAAGAAAAGGTTTTGTCGCAGTCTGAGCAGCTAAAAGGTTTTTCTCCACTGTGGGACTTCATGTGTCGCACTAATCCATTTTTCCATCTAAAAGCTCTGCTGCAGACGGAGCAGCTGAAGGGTTTCACTCCTGTGTGGATTCTCTGGTGTTCTGATAAATACTGTCTGCGAGTGAAGGTTTTACTACATTCAGAGCAGCTGAAACGACCAGAGGACTCCCTGTTGGTCGTGGAGTTTAAACCTGACTGAGCTTCACCGCTCTCCTCCCAGTTTCCATCACTGGCATTCGTCTCTGAAGACACTGAAGAAGAATCAGAAGTTTCATCTTCATCATCTGATTTTGAACATTCATTTGGTTCCACAGAGTTTTTGTTCTTCACAGTTTGGCTGTGATGAAGCTCTTCCTCTTCATCATCTTTAGTCTTCCCAGAAGCACCAAGTGTTTTATTTGACCCAGACCCCAAACCTGACTGAGCTTCACTGCTCTCCTCCCAGTTTCCATCGCTTACATCCGTCTCAGAGGAATCTGAATCTCTGTCGTCTGATTTGAAACGTTCATTTGGTTCTGGTTTCACAGAGTGTCTGTTTTTCTCATTTTGGCTGTGATGAAGCTCTGAGAGCTGAGGTTTCTCTTCATCTTCTTCACTCTTCACAGGAACAGGACCAAACGTCGACTGAGTGATTTCATTCTCCTCCTGCTCCTCTTTAATCTGTGGAGGTTTTGGGTCCTCCTGGTCCTGACTCCAGTTCTCCTCCTCTTTAGTCTCCATCATCTGCTGGACATCTGCAGGAAACAAACATGGTGGATTCAGTACCCAAAAATTGTACTCCAGTAAGAGTAGCACTACTTCAACCCATTTGTAGTCAAGTAAAAGTAAAACTTAGCCATCAGAGAAGTCATTACAGTAAAGGTAAAAAAGTATTTCATAAAAAGGAAACTTGGGCATTAAGTAACTGATCATAACATCTGGTTTAATATTTGAAAATAATGTCATAGTTATGTGCAAATTCTGATATTTACAGAATAAAATGAAAGAAATATACAAAAACATAATTACAAACAAATATGCAAAAGGTATAAATTCAAATTCAAAAATCCTTCATGGATCCCAAAGGGAAATTAAATGTTGCTGTAACTCAAATTAATTAAAATTAATCAAAGAGTTATTGTAGATGATGATAGCTGTTGGCAGGAGAGATCTCTTGTAGAGGTCTGTACTGCAGCGAATATGAAGAAGCCTCTGACTGAACGTACCATTTCTCTAATCAAATATTTTCAATATAAACTAGTGGAACTAGTACTTCTGATAAGAAGTATATATCTAAGTATTTCCATTGATAGTATTTAGTTTTTAGTGTATCTTCATGATCTACGAAAGACTCAGCAGATACATAACGATGGAAAAACAAAGCTTGTGTACAAACAGGAGGTCTCACTTCAACAAATAGTTTCGTATCTACTGCATTATTGGTTAAAATGTTTATCTTTCATTAAGCGACGTTACTTACAGTGAGTAAAGTATTCAGACATTTCACTCAAGTGAGAGTAGTGATACTTCAGAATAATACTACCCAAATAAAAGTAAATAGTATGGTGTAGTAAAATTACTTCTAAGAGTTTATTAATTTATTTATTTTCACAAAATGTTACTCAAATAAATGTAATTGAGCAAATGTAATTATTTACTATCCACTTTTGATTATTTTGCATAATAAACACATTCATTGTAGCTGATCTAATTTTGAAGATCTAAAGGAACTTTCACGTTATTGCACAACCAGATGAAGGAAGTTGGGATATTTTTCCTTTAGTCACGCTTAACAACTCGGGGAACCGGACTAACCTGTGTGCACACTTTTTAAAATCTAGATTTTATAACGATTATTTTATCTATGCATCCAATTCCAGGTCTGGACTTCATAGTGAGCATTACTTTATTTCAGTTTTAAAGTTAACTGGTAGTTTTTTGGTTTTTGAAGGAGTAAACTAGCCATCTGCGGTATGTAAACATTTAAAGAGCGGTAAAGAAGAAAATCACCTTCACACTTAAAGTCTGTCTCCTCACGCTGGGTCGGTTCCTCCATCTCTTCTGTGTTTTCTTCAATCTCGAGACCTTCAGAGGGTTTCACACAATCTAAGTTAAAACTTTCCTTAAACTCCTTCAGAAAATAATCCGTCCGTTTCCGGCTAACATGCTAAGCTAACACTCGACGCTTCCAGTACTTCCGGGAGGAAAATTAACACTAAAAATCTCTCATATCAGCGGTGAAAAAGTTTGAATACTGTGAAATGTATATATTATAATCGAAAGACTACTAAATTGCGATTTTCACTTATTAAAAGAGGGTAAACGAAACGTTGATGACGGAGGTCATGTTGCTAGGAGGCAATCACTTCCGTTGGATTTCAGATCATACTGGCCTTCAAAATAAAAGCTTGATCTGAATTATAAATTAAAACACTTTCCATTTCACGTAATGTTACATGGATCACCTATAATTATACGCAGACACATCAGTTGAGGCCAAGTCTAACGGGAGTCAACTTAAAAAATATAGAAAGGAGCGTTTTTGACCCCAACTGCTTCTTTGATAAAGGCTAATAAATATGACCCGTTTCAATTCAATTAAAACATTTTTTCATTCATCCAAAAGAAAAATTAAATATTGTCTTAACTCTGATCATCCAAGCATCTTCAGAGAGTTGTGGTGGTGATGCTTTGGGCAGAAAGGATCTCTGGTAGCTGTCAGTCTTGCAGCAAATCTGAAGAAGCCTCTGACTGAAGACACTGTTGCTGAATAACAGTCATGACGTGTTAACAGCTCCGTTTCTCCATTGAGGAGACGATATTACACAGTAACATATCCTGGATGACACCATATGTTGTTGTCAAGTTGTGCTAATCCACTTTGTCTGCTTTTCTTTAAATGTCTGTCTGATTAGATGTTGAAGTTGGGGATCTGATACATTATGACTGATGGGAGAGATGGCTTGAACTTCCTCTTCCTCTCTCTGTGGTCCTCCTCTGGGTCCATGAAGCCTCCTTTTCTACTCATGAATTATTGTTTTGATAATCGTCTGATTTCATTCAATGCAGTCACATTCATATAGCACAAATCCTCGACAAATGTTATCTTAATGCACTTAAAAAGCCCAAAAGGCCCAGTTCATATCTACTTAAATAGGATGAATTTTATCCAACTGTAATTTTTAAAGACAGGTTGTCTATTGAACAAACTTTATTGGATTTCTTTTCAATAGATTTAAAAACCTAAAATCCTAATCAGTAAATGCACCATGTACAAAATGTCCACAACTTTCATAAACAGTCTGAAACTAAAGTTAGCTTCATTTGAAAAATTAAAATGTTTATATAAGGAGGAATCCCAAACAAACCAATGATGGTAGAGTGGAGACCAGTAACACCTGATGATATTACAGCACCATCTCGAGGCCAAGAGGGTGAATAATTTATTTATCATGCAGTCAGAGATTTATCTTAAATACATTTTCCAATAGTTCTTGTAAAGAAACATTTGTTATAATGATCTGTGTAGCTGATTTAAATGGAACTGTTGAAATTTACACATGAACAGTATGATTAGAGAGTTTGACTTTAGAAGCAATGTGTTAGCATTAAGTTTCCATGAATAAAACCAAAAAAAAAGAACATAATGAATTTTTCTTTTAATAGATTAAATTTAAAATATACTTCAATGAGTCCCAATACAAGGCTGAGTTTATCAATTGCTTTTCTTGCTCCAGAGCAGGTACAGCTTTCCCCCCTCTTTTCCTTTCACTTGACAAAGTAACATGAAATGAGATTGTTATTTTTTCTTTTAAATAAAATATTTTGTTTTGTTAATGCATACTTCACAACTTTGCCCAATTTCTCATAATTTTACACATAAATAAACAAATACAATTTTAAAAAAATTGCTCAGTTGTCAATGATTCACTAAATTACGAGTCTTCATTCTTCTCAGGACATAATTTTCCAGAAGCAACAAAAAATCAGGTGGATTCATGAGAGATTAACTTTGAATCACTTCCCTCCAGTCCACTGAATCAGTTTAAAACATTTGTTAGAGGTGTTTGTCTGTCCCACTGCTTCACTTCACTTCAACCACAGTCTGTGGAGCTGAAAGGTTGCTCCCCTGCGTGGGTTTTTGTGTGTTTCACAAAAGCACTTTTCCACATGTATGATGCCTTACAGACGGAGCAGCTGTACGGTTTTTCTCCTGTGTGACGTCTCATGTGACATGTTAGACTTAGACAGTGAGCGAAGCTCTTACCACACACTGAGCAAGTGTAAGGTTTCTCTCCAGTGTGGGTTCTTGTGTGTTCCACTAAAGTGCGTTTCCTTTTGAAAGCCGCCTTACAGACCGAGCAATTGTAAGGTTTTTCTTCTGTATGACCTCTAATGTGAAAAGTTAGATGTGACCTACAGCTGAAGCTTCGGCCGCAGACCGAGCAGCTGAAAGGCTTCTCCCCAGTGTGCGTTCTTGTGTGTTCTACTAAAGTGTTTTTACTCTTAAAACCTGCATTGCACATGGAACATATGTAAGGTCTTTCTTCTGCGTGTATTTTTGTGTGCTTTTGTAAATTTCCCTTAGAAGTAAACGCTTTGCTACAGACAGAACAGCTGTAAGGCTTCTCTCCAGTGTGGATTCTTATATGTTCAATTAAATTATTCTTCCTTTTAAAAGATGCGTTACAGACAGGACATCTGCAAGGCCTATGCTGAGTGTGGACTTTTGTATGTTCTTTTAAATTAGCTTTGGAAGTAAAAGCTTTGGTACAGACGAAGCAGCTGAAAGGTTTTTCTTCACTGTGCGTCCTCATGTGTAGAGTCAAAGATTGTTTCCATGTAAAGGTTTTGTCACAGATGGAGCAGCTGTAGGGTTTTTCTCCAGTGTGGATTCTTTTGTGTTCTAATAAATATCGTCTGCGGCTGAACGTTTTGCTACACTCAGAGCACCAATGTAACTTTTTACCTTTTTCACAAACTGAATCTGTGTTATTGATTCCCAACCCCAAACCTGACTGAGCTTCACTGCTCTCCTCCCAGTTTCCATCACTGACGTCCGTCTCTGAGGACTCTGAAGAAGAGTCAGAAGTTTTATCTTCAACATCTGATTCTAAATGTTGATCTGGTTCTGGTAAAACAAAGTCTTCGCTTTCCTTGGTTTTGCTGCGATGAAGCTCTGGAAGTTGAGGTTTCTCTTCATCATCTTCACTTTTCACAGGATTGAATATAAACTCAGTGATCTCATTCTCCTCCTGTTCCTCTTTAATCTGTGGAGGTTTCTGGTCCTCCTGGTCTGGTTTGGGACTCCAGTTCTTCTCCTCTTTGATCACCATCAGATCCTGGACGTCTGCAAAAAACACAAAAGACACATCTCTCAAAATAAATATCATAGTAACAATGTAATGTAAAATTGTATGTCAAAATGCAGGCATGAACTATTCTGATAACAAAATGTAAAACTTGATCATCCTGGTGTTCAATTGTGACCTACAACTATTGTCAGAGATCAATGATCAGAATCACAAAGAACCAGGGCTTTATCATCCCACAGTGGAGAGGTGATACATCAATCCACCCGCACTACATGGAGACCGAAGTTAAAACTGGCAGGGAAATTAGCCCCAATTGTTGGTGCATTGAGTCTTATATCACTGCAGCTGTGCATAATCTTATGTGCTGCACAACAAAAATGTGCTTGAATTTAATGTTATAAACTGATGTGTGGATAATATAACAAACTTCCAGAAAACTGTAAAAACCCTGAAACACTGAGTTCCTTTAAATGGAGGCTAAAAACATGTTTACAGTTGCCTTTCACCATCTATAACACTAATACTTTCGTCTGTATTCAAATCTCTCTTTACTTAGCTGTATTATGTCAATGTAATGTACTTATTTTAATTATTTAAAGTATGAATCGTCTTGTTGCTGAAATGTTCTCCACAAATAAACATGCTTTGTCTGTGTGGCTTTTAGTAAAATGTAAAAAAAAAAAAAAAAAAAAAAACGGGAATAGACGAAGGTAATAACAAAATGATAGTCAATCTTCTCACCATAGACTGCTTCCTCCATCTCCGTTAGTTGTCTTCTGAAATTATTTGAAATAAAAACACAACAGAAACGTTTCTCTCCATAATCATAAGAATCAGCCTGTTCTCCATCAAACTGTCTCTGACTCGAGTTTTCCTATCTGCTTCGAGCTAACAAGCTAAGCTAAAACTACCGGTAGGAAATTCAGATAAAACTATTAAAAAATAAAATAAAAACTCCACAACTGATGTAAAATCACATCGGCTTTACTGATGCGTTTAAATATTCTCGTAAAAATGACTAAAGTTACATTTTACACTGGATTCGTTCGCCTAGCTTCTGCTGCTAGGAGACAACTACTTCCGCTGTTCGTCAGGTCATTTTGGCCTTCAGAATAAAAGCTCGATCTAAACCGCACTTCAAAGATACGCAGGAGCTGGATCTGCAGTTATATTCAATAAACTAGAATCTTACGAGGCTTGTTTGATTAAAGATACCTCTCGAAAATAACCTTCAAGGAAGTATAAAACATGCTATTTAATAAACCCACATTTCAGTCTTAAAATGTTTTAATTGTTCTAAAAATCATAAAAGAAATCAAAGTTGAAAACATAATTTATTTCATCCGTGCAATGTGTTTTTCTGTGAATCAAATTACTGAAATAAATGAAACATGAAAAATAAACAACTGAGTAAAAAACTAATCCACAGCAGCTTAGAATGGCCCTATATTATAAACATTTAATTTATTTTTTGGGAGCAATTATTCTCTAAATTAATTTCAGTTTTTATTCTTCAGACAAATGTGATTACATCCAAAGTCATCAAAATTAAGACAAAAAAAAGAACAAAAGGAGTAAAAAAAGTATTCTCACAAAAAAGTTTAATGGACTTCATTGGGTCCTTTAAAAGAAAACTAATAATTAAAAACTCAAGTTGAGCTGTTTCAATTCATAAATAGCAGTTGCCATATTTGAGATTTGTATCTTCCTAAATTTTCCAGGAGTGATTAAAAAAGCCAATTTGCTTTCCCTCTGGGGTTAATACAATATTTTTGAATTAAAGAAACTCTGTTGTTCTATAACAGCGTCATAAAGAGGATGCTCTGGGTTGACCATTATGTTCTTGATTTTACTTTAAAAAATTACCTTAAACTGGGTCCAACTGAGTCAAGATGAAATTCAAACCAAGACAATCAAATCATGTCATCATATTTAATTCCAATTACAGTAAAGTTACACATCTTCTTTTCAGCTTAAGGTCCAGTGTCTTCCTGGGAGGGTTATTTCCTCTAAAGAAATATTTTAGACAGAGAAGCTGAAAAGTGAACAGCTTATTCTTCAAATCAGAGTCTGGCTGAAGCTTTGACCTCAGTCTGTGCAGCTGGAGGGCTTTCTTCCTTATTTATTCTTGCGTGGCTCTCGAATGTTTTTCCACTTGAACGTCGCCTTACAGACGGAGCAGCTCTACAGTTTTCCTCCTGTGTGACGTCTCAGGTGGCATTTTAGGCTCGTAAGGTAAGCAAAGGTCTTTCCACAGACTAAGCAGCTGTAAGGCTTGTTTCCGGTATTACCACACATATGAGCAGATAGATGTGATTTACAGTTGAAGCTTTGGCTGCAGACTGAGCAGCTAAAGGGCCTTTCAGTAACGTGAGTTATCGTGTGTTCTACCAAAGTGTTTTTAGTCTTAAAACCATGTATTTTTGTGTGCTTTTCTAAATTAGTTTTTAAAGTAAAGGCTTTGCTACAAACTGATTTTAAACATTGACCTGGTTCTGGTCCCACAAGGCCTCTGTTTTTCTCAGTTTGGCTGAGATGAAGCTCGGGGAACTGAGGTTTCTCTTCATCATCTTCACTTTTCACAGGAACTGGATTGAATGGTAACTCGGTGGTCTCGTTCTCCTGCTGCTCCTCTTTAATCTGTGGAGGCTTCTGGTCCTCCTGGTCTGGTTTGGGACTCCAGTTTTCCTCCTCTTTGATCCCCATGAGCTGCTGGACGTCTGCAGGAAACACAAAAACAGAGAACATACAGGAAATGGCTCTCATATCAAATGTAGGGCCTCAGGGTGGGGAAAAGACCATTTTGATGATGTATTGAGATGCGGACATGGAATATTCTGACTTAAAAGTTAAAACTTTATTTTCTGTTATTTTTTTTTAATGTTCACTTGTGACATAACTTTGAGGAATATATAAGTTTGAACTGGTAAATATTGCTCCTGCACAGTTTGTTGTGAGAATCATAAACAATGAGAAAATTCTTCAACAAGGTCCATGCCACACTAATGCAAAGTACTTTGAATTGTGTTGTTGCTGAAATGTGCTCCACAAATCAACTATATTCTACTCTATTCTGAGTCACCAGAACCAAATCCAGAGAAGCAACATTCAGTTTTTATGCTCCATAAATGTGGAACAAATTTCCAGAAAACTGAAACCCTGGATTAATTAAATCAAGCCTAAAACACAATTTGCTTACAGTTGCCAATGATTGTTCTATTTATAACACTAATATGCATTTTAGTTTTTATTATGCCACTCTGATGTACTCTTTATGTTTTCATAATGTAAAGTACTTTCAGTCGTCTTGTTGCTGAAATGTGCTCCACAAACACACATGCATTGCCTGAATCACTGTTAGTAAACGCAGAAGATAATCACCACCGAACTGAGAGTCCATCTACTCACCGTGTGCTGGTTCCTCCATTTGTTAATCGTTTTCTCGCCGACGCTGGGACCTTCTGAGATTTTCACAAAGTGAAAATAGAAACGTTCCTCAGCATCATCAAACTTTCTCTGACTCGCTGCATTCCCGTCTCCTTCCAGCTAACAGGCTAGGCTAAACCTGCGGGGAGGAAATAAAGATAAAACTAAAGAAAAGCAAAACTTCACAACTGATATAAAATCACGGTGGATTTAATGATGCATTGTAATATAATCGGGAAGCCAACACAGGAAAATTGTACATTAAAAATAATGAAAGGATTCAAAACTCGATGCTAGGAGACAATTACTTCCGCTATTCGTCGGGTCACGTGGACCTTCAAAATAAAAGTTTTTTTCCCTTAATTTTTATTGGCGGTTGGAAAGAAACATTACAGAAACATTAAGCATTACCGCCACCTACTGGCATGGGATGTGGCTCAAAATGTCTATTTTATAAATTTAAAGCATCTTGAAGCTACTCAGGAGTCGCAGTTACAGTTTTATTCAATAAATTAGATCATGTGTTCCTATGAGGTTACCAATGTAAGTAAAGTAAGTACATTTTATTACCCATTTTCATACAAAATGCAGAAGTTTACAAATTGTAGTTAGAAACATAAACAATAACAAAAAATCTTCAAAATAATAAAGAACTGAGTGTAATGTTCAAAATACAGCAAAAAAAGCATAAAAATAAAACTACAGAGTAAAAAATAAACTCACAGGAGCATACTGAAGTAAAACAATAAGTCTGACAAAAATCAAGTTGAACTCGTTCAATTCAAAAATAGTTTCTAGATTTAAGTTTATCTTCACTAAAAACTCCCTTAGCAGAACTGTTGTGATGAAACAAGTTTTGCACATATTTAACAAGTTTTCTTTCACTAAATAGACGTCAGTTTCCTGTCTCTATAAACTGATCACACACTGGCTGAAGCACTTTTTAAAAAAAGTCATTTTAAACATAAATACAGGCTTAAAATAGTGTTGATGGGGTTTTTTTCCACATTATGCATTATATAATATTAGCAAGACCCATGTCAAAGTCATCTGCAATTTTAATATGGAAGTAAAAATGGTGTGTCAGAAAAAAAGTAATAAATGAGATGATTCCTGCCCAGAGCCATCAGTATGTACAAGTCTTTCATGAAAATTGTGCAATACGAGTTACATTTACTTTCCTTCTGGGATTAATAAAATAAATCTCAACTGAAGACACCTTGTTATTGTACAAGACTCTCGTAAAAAAGGTGCTCTGCTTGTGATTATCTTGATTTTGAACTGGGTCTTATGTTGAATTTCATGGCAATCAATTCAGTTTATTCCGAGAATGTAATGCATCTCTCCACTGTGAATTCTCATATGATTTATTAGACTGTTCTTCTTTATAAAAGCCGAGTTATAAGTCTGACATTTGAAAGGTCTGTGCAGAGTGAGGACTTATATGTGATCTTTAAACTTTCCACTAGAAATAAAGGTTTTACCACAAACAGAGCAGCTGAAAGGTTTCTCTTCACTGTGCATCTTCATGTGCAGCGTCAAAGATGTTTTCCATGTAAAGGTTTTGTGACAGACAGAGCAACTAAATGGTTTTTCTCCAGTGTCAATTATGTTTTGTTCTACCAAATATAGTAAACTGCTGAACATTTTCCAACACTAAGAGCAGCGATGTAACTTTTTACATTTCTTATGAACTGGATCTGTATTTTTCTTCCCAGACCTCAAAGCTGACTGAGATTCACTGCTCTGCTCCCAGTTTTCATCACCTCCATCTTTCTCTGAGGACTTTAAAGAATCAAAAGTTTTCTCTATGTGAATTTTTGTGTGCTTTTTTAAATTAGATTTTGAAATAAAAGTTTTGTCACAAGTAGAGCATCTGAAAGGTTTTTCCTCAGTGTGCTTCTTCAGGTGTCGTGTCAAAGATCGTCTCCATGTAAATGTTTGGTCACAGACAGAGCAGGTGTAACGTTTCTCTCCAGTGTGTATTCTCATATGAACTATTAAATTGCTCTTCTTTTTAAAAGCCGAGTTACAAGTCTGACATTTGAAAGGTCTATGCAGAGTGTGGACTTTTGCATGACCTTTACAGATACTTTTGGAAGTAAAAGTTTTACCACAAACGGAGCAGCTGAAAGGTTTTTCGTCATTGTGCATCCTCATGTGCAGTATCAAAGATTGTCTCCATGTAAAGGTTTTGTCACAGACAGAGCAGCTGTAAGGTTTCTCTGCGTTGTGGATTCTTTTGTGTTCCCCTAAACTGAATTTAGTCCAGAAAGCCGCTTTACAGACAGAGCAGCTGAAAGGTCTTTCTCCAGTATGTCTGCTCATGTGTGAAGATAGGGAGAATCTACATTTGAAGCTTCGGCCACAAAGCAAGCAGCTGTAAGGTCTTTCTTTGGAGTGGGTTGTAGTGTGTCTGTTTAGATTTGCTTTTCTAGTAAAAGATTTGTTACATATAGAGCAGTTGTGAAGATTTTCTCCAGTGTGGATTCTTTTGTGTTCAAACAAACTGTATTTGCGGAGAAAAGTTTTACTACATTCAGAGCAGCGATATAACTTTTTACCTTTCTTACAAACTGGTTCTGTGTTTTTTGTTCCAGACCCCAAACCTGACTGAGCTTCTCTGCTTTCCTCCCAGTTTCCATCACTGATGTCCGTCTCTGAGGACTCTGAAGAAGAATCATAAGTTTTATCTCCAGCATCCGATTTTAAACATTGATCTGTTTTTGGTTCCACAAGTTCTCCATTTTCCTTGGTTTGGCTGTGATGAAGCCCTGGGAGCTGAGGTTTCTCTTCATCTTCACTTTTCACAGGACTGAATGGCAACTCAGTGATGTCATTCTCCTCCTGTTCCTCTTTAATCTGTGGAGGTTTCTGGTCCTCCTGGTCCAGGATGGAACTCCATTTCTCCTCCTTTTTGATCTCCAACAGCTGCTGGATGTCTGCAGGAAACACAAAAACAGACAAATTACAGGAAGCAGCTCTCGTATCAAATGTCATATTGACATTTGCTCTTTCTATGGGTATAGAAAGAGCTGTACTTAAAGATGCACATTGGCTATTCCGATTTGATTAACAAAATGTAAAACTTGATTATCCTGATGTTCACTCATGGCAAAATTCTGGAGAATACAGAAAGTGGAACTTCAGCTACGTTCGCCTTAATGCTCAGTTCCAATGTTTTGTTAAATCTGATTTTATTTTTTGCACTGTCATTCACATTTCCAAATATGTGCGACTTGTATCATCTCCTGTGTGAACTGCAAACAACCTAAAACTGCCCTGCATGCACAGGAGAGGGCGCAGTAACGTCACATGAAGCGAGCGCCTCATGTTTGCAGAAGTAAACCTGGATGGTGATAGTGGAGCATATCTTGTGATTTTAAAGTAGGGCTGGGCAATATGAGGAAAATCTAATATCCTGATATATTTTTGCCATATCACGAGACACGATATATATCACGATATTCTTAACTGAGCTCCAATGTTACTTTAAACTAGACCCCTTGCAGCATGATGTCACCCAAGCAAGTTCCCACCTCCATTTCTCTGCTAGACTTAAATGTAAGCTCATATGAAAAGTGATGCAGTATTTTGCTATGAACTGTCTACACTATAACTAGACAACAAGGTGAGAAATAAGTTTTAAAGAAGAAAAAAAAATAGCGAGGGAGCGGAAAGTAGGTCAGTTATGCTTGACTTTGACAAACTTAAATAGATGTGCTGTGGAATAAGGTGTGTTTTGGTTCTGCTTAAAAATAAAAAAGGCGATCTACACACAAACTGACAGATCATCAGTAAACCAGGTGTTTAAATTAGCTAATCAGCCACCGCTGTGTTAGCATGGCTAATAGCAGCGGTGGCTAATCTACCACAACAACCACTCAATAATCCCTCAATACACATCAAGCCTAAAAATTGAAACTGCAACAAACTGAATCTTCTGTTCTATGTGGGGTAATGTTTGTTTTTGGTGCTGAATCCTGATACATGAAGTTACGTTGTTGTCAGTTACTATGGCAACGAGTCTATGTGTATAGACAACATGGAGAGCGAGAAAATATTAGTGGTTTTGAGTTATTTTTCCCAGGGCTGGCCCAAGGCAAAGCAAACTAAGCAGCCTTCTTCTCAGACCCCAAAGCTGACTGAGGATCGCTGCTCTCCTCCCAGTTTTCATCACGGCCATCTTTCTCTGAGGACATTAAAGAATCAAAAATTTTCTCTGTGTATTTTTGTGTGCTTTTTTAAAATTAGCTTTTGAAATAAAAGTTTTACCACAAACAGAGCAGCTGAAAGGTTTTTCGTCATTGTGCATCCTCATGTGCAGTATCAAAGATTGTCTCCGTGTAAAGGTTTTGTCACAGATAGAGCAGCTGTAAGGTTTTTCTCCAGTGTGGATTCTGTTGTGTTCTAAGAAAGACAGTAAACGGCTGAACATTTTCCTACACTTAGAGCTAGGCCTGTCGCGATAAGCAATAAATCAATTAATCGCATAATAAATTAAACCTATCGACCTCATTTTAATTATCGGCTTTATCCTCTTTCTGTCTTTTTTTCTTTCTGTTGATGACACTGAATGAAAAAAGGCTCAGCTCTGGTGCTCTTCACTGACCCTCCCTTCCTCATTTCCTTAGTGTAATGTCCAGCTCACACTACACGAGTTGTCGCCCGACTGTCGGCCCATTTTCAAAACCTGAGAGACACATTAGCCGACAGAAATCCTAGGTATAACGGTTCAATCGGGTTCATCATGCCATGTGGTGTCCAGTCACAAGGGCACAAAATAATGGCTTTAAGTCCAGTTAACTAATTTTAAAATCAGGCATTAATCAATGCTTTACTAGAATCTACCTGTGATGCATGTGGCTAGAGTCAGCGTAAAGTCCTGACTGAATGAAAATTATTGTAACCTATTTATGTCACGTCAACGAAGAACAGCTGAAAAGTTACCGGGTTTATCAACTGCGGTAGCAATTTGGCTCCAACTTCTCCCCTGGTCATTTCTATATTCTTTGCACGAAATGTTGAATAAATATTAATGTTGTTTCCACATATCATCTCCAATGTCCGCTGGATTTTGGGTTGTGCCGTGTCAGCTGTTTCGGATTCCCCTCGTAAATTCCCCTCAGAAAGCGCAGAGGAGAGTCTGCGTTTTATGATTGGCTACCTGTCACATTAATGCTCCCAGTCGGGGACAACCCCTGATTTACATCGGAGCGGCCACGACGATCTAAATCACACTACAGGATGATGGTTACGAAATCACCAGCGAGAATCTTAGATTGGCCAACGATCTAAGATTCATGTAAAAAATCGTGTAGTATGAACTACTGCATTAGGTAGTCGGATGTGCCCATCCTCTCTATTTAAATCTCGTGATTACTGAAGGGCAATATAGTGCACAGATTTCGTAATCTGCACTCTTTTGGTTGAATGCAGTATTTATTTCCACTTTGGCTTCATGTTGTTTAGTTTTATTCAAGTACGTTTTTTAACGGAGACTGAGAATCCATTTTATTTTTGGTTGTTTTGTTTAGTTTATTAGTTCCAGTGTTATGTGTTCTTCTGAAAATAAAGTGTATCTGTCTATGGCAGGAAATAGCATGCATTATTACGTAATTTCCATTAAATCACTGTCAAAAGGTCTTGAAACAGTATTATCGTTTATCGCAATAATTTTTAGACAATCGCTCAGCAAAATTTGTTATCGTGACAGGCCTATTTGGCAGAGATGCTAACACCACTGCAGATGGACGGACGGCGGTTCTGGGAGAGGAAAC
>NW_015113152.1:42485-47483 GCF_001443285.1 Poecilia latipinna | reverse complement strand
AGGTCTTGAAACAGTATTATCGTTTATCGCAATAATTTTTAGACAATCGCTCAGCAAAATTTGTTATCGTGACAGGCCTATTAGCAGGTCTATTTTACATTCCTCTGATCATATAATTAATTCTGGTATATTCACAAGTTTCTTCAGATTTTCTTTTGAGTTACCCACTTATCCATTGTCATTTTTGTTCATAATCATTGGTATGCTAGCTATAGCGTAAACCTTTGAGCTGACGTCACGGCAAATGAACGGTCTTTTACATGCAGTACCCTGCGGACCACTAGGGGACGCCCGCGGACCACAGTTTGATAAAGATTCTTAATATAGACAGTAATTCAGTGTGAACTTTGTCTATTATTTTCCTGATATTCAGGTTGCACTCCAACTTGGTAGTTTTGATTTAAAATTTTTGTTTTATTAAAAATAGCTCTAAACAATTATTCAGTTATTCATAGCCAAACCACACCTTGTTGTTGCACAACATGCTTCAGCTTATGGTCAAAAAGTGAGGGATGGATATTCGCCTTGCAGAGAGGAATTATATTACTGTAAGTTGCTCAAGTCCCAGCACCGTTGTTAGTGAAATATTAAAGAACGGGTTTACCAGAAGATAATCACCAAACAGAGTGCAGCTGCTCACCATGTTTTAAATCCGCCATCTTTGGCAGTTGCCTTTCCTCCAACGCTGAGGCTTTCTGAGGTTTTCACAAAATCACAACAGAAACGTTTCTCTCCTTAAACATAAACAGTCTGTTCTAGATCAAACTGTCTCTGACTCACTGTTTTCCTGTCGGCGTCTAGATATCAGGCTAAGCTAACTCTACTGGAAGGAAATTAAGAATAAAGTACAAAAATCATCTTACACGTTGGCGCCTCCGACAACCGACTGAACAGGCCCATTCTTCGCCTAACGTTTAATGCAAGGAGACAACTACTTCCGCTATTCGTCGGGTTACATTGAGCTTCAAAATAAAAGCTCGATTTGAGCCGCACTTTAAGCTTACATAACAACTGCATATAACTATATTCAAGATGAAAGTAACGTATCTGTTATTTACTATGGTAAAACGACAAAAATAGTAACGCACAGTGACTTAAGGTAATTACAGCATTAAAAATATTAACGTGTTAGATTACTCATTACAAAATCATGGGGTTGGTTTAGTTGCACATTACCAAGTAATGCAGTATCATCACTGCAGTTTGGCACACAAAATGAAATAGAAGTGACAAACAGGGTAATTAGACACATCACAGAAAGTGACACCATGAAAATAAACAAAAGCAAAATTAAGATTACCACTGAATAGCCTATATGTGCTGCCTTTATAATGCAATAATTAATGCAGCGTTCAAATGAGAACAGGAAAAAAAAAAGATTCAAAAAGTGTCTAAATGTAGACTACATTATATACTCCCTGTGCTAGATCTTTATCTTTTTCTCAGAGAGTTATAATCTTTCCTTACCTGAGGAGACCCTGAATCATCATCCGGCTGCTGGCCTCTAATGTCTCCTCTCTGACTTTGCTCTTTCTATTGTGGCAATAAAGATTTATTTTAAAATATGTGGAAGCCAACATGGTACAACAGAGTTGTAGACCCACTCTAAGCAAAAACAAAATTACAAGAATAAACTGCCGTGAAATTAAATTCAGAGAATAGTCATAATATAGCATCCAGTCAATCGTGAGGCCAGAACTGATGGTTAAGTTATTTATTGCAGCCATTCATCAACCAACACAAAGGCTAGAAAAGAACAAATAATGTTCACAATCATTTCTCTGTCTCTTGTTATGAATAACTCATTAGCAGAATTATTTCCATTAACACAATAATTACAGATTTTTCTTTAAACATCTCAAATTATTCAAAGTTACTGACATTGTTCCTTATCGACTGAAACAAAAAATTTAGTTTCCTTTTGTCCTTTTTCTGTTTTGCGTTTAACCTTTTCAGGTAGAACTGTGTTCCGTTACCATGGTTACTTTAACAAGAACTTTCTTTAATTTCCTTTAAGGTAAAACCTCATTTTCAATAGGAACCTGGGCAAAATTACCAAAATAAAAGCATATAACCTTAAGAGCAGTTACAATGAACACTCGGTCACGACAAACTTTACTCAGCTGGCCTTTACACATATTCTTGTGTGGTTCCTGAACGTGTGTCTCCACTTGAACGTTGCCTTACAGACAGAGCAGCTGTAAGGTTTCTCTCCAGTGTGGGTTCTCATGTGGTTCCTGAATGTGTGTCTCCACTTGAATGTTGCCTTACAGACAGAACAGCTGTAAGGTTTCTCTCCAGTGTGGATTCTTGTGTGCAACACTAAACTGTTTTTGAACAGAAACTCTGCTTTACAGACAGAGCAACTGTGTCGTTTTTCTCCTTTATGACGGCTCATGTGAGTAGAAAGATAGGACTTACACTTGAAGCGTTGGCCACAGAGCGAGCAGCAGTGAGGGGATTCATTTGAGTGGGTTTTTGTGTGTTCTCCTAAATGTCTTTTAGTTTTGAATCCTGCATTACACACAGAACATATGTAAGGTCTTTTCTCTGTGTGCATGATTTGATGTTTTTGTAGGTTTCCCTGAGTATTAAAAGCTCTGCTACAGATGGAGCAACTGTAAGGTTTCTCTCCAGTGTGGTTTCTTGTGTGGCTCACTAAACCGCGTTTCCTGTAGAAAGCCGCCTTACAAACAGAACAGCTGAAAGGTTTTTCTCCAGTATGGAGTCTTGTATGTTCCACTAAACTGCTTTTCCTTGCAAAAGCCACATTACATACAGAGCAACTGAAAGGTTTTTCTCCAGTATGGGTTTTTGTGTGCTCCACTAAACTGTTTTTCCTCAGAAAAGCCACCTTACAGACAGAGCAACTGAAAGGTTTTTCTCCAGTGTGGGTCATTGTGTGCATCTCAAAACTATATTTTCTGTGGAAAGCCGCCTTACAGACAGAACAGCAATAAGGTTTTTCTTCAGAGTGACAGCTCATGTGAGCAGATAGATTTGACCTGTACTTGAAACTTCGACTGCAGACTGAGCAGGGGTAAGGCCTTTCCCTACTGTGTGTAATTTTGTGTTTATTTAGTTTTCCTTTTGAAATAAAGCTTTTGTCACAGATGGAGCAACTAAATGGTTTTTCTCCAGTGTGGATCCTGTTGTGTTCTAACAAATGCTGTCTGCAGATGAACGTTTTACTGCACTCAGAGCAGCGATGTAACTTTTTACCTTTCTCACAAACTGGACCTGTGTTATTGGTTCCAGACCCCAAACCTGACTGAGCTTTACTGCTTTCTTCCCAGTTTCCATCACTGACGTCCGTCTCTGAGGACTCCGAGCAAGAATCAGAAGTTTCATCTTCACCATCTGATTCTAAATGTTGATCTGGTTCTGGTCCAACAAGGTCTCCGTTTTCCTTGGTTTGGCTGTGATGAAGTTCTGGGAGCTCAGGTTTCTCTTCCTCATCTTCACTTTTCACAGGATCGAATATTAACTCAGTGATGTCATTCTCCTCCTGTTCCTCTTTAAACTGTGGAGGCTTCTGGTCCTCCTGGTCTGATTTCCACTTTTCCTCCTCTTTAATCCCTATCAGTTGATGCACATCTGCAAGAAACACAAAAACAGACAAACTACAGGAAATAGCTCTCATATAAAATATTATATTAATATATGGCCTAAGGATGCTGCAGAAAATATATTTAAAGATGCTTAAATATGCAGACATGAACTATTCTAATTTGATGAACAAAATATAAAACTAAATTATCCTGATGTTCCCTTGTGACAAAATTCAGGGAAACACAGAAGGTTGAACTTAGAGCATGTGAATGAAGCACCAGGGACGATTCATGTGAGCATCAGATGATACGAGATAATCATTTCAACAAAACAATATGGTGCTAACTACAAGATATCTGCCTTTGTTTCCACAGCAGGAGAGCAGCCTGGAGCTGAGAAGATGATTGTAGCTGCAGCTGGTATTCCTGCCAGCGCCACTATTAGGGTAATCTCCTTTAGCCACACTAAGCTTCTCACGTTCCTTGGAAATTCCCTTAACTATTATGCTGTGTCTGGGCAGAGGAAAATTAGATAAACAACTTAAGTGTTTTTTTTATGTGTATTTGATTGTGCTTTTCATTGTTGATGCTTACAACTGTTCCAAGCGAAGCTGTTCTTGGACAAAGCTGCAGCTGATGCTATTAATGATTCAAACTTCATTCCAATGAGTCGTTCAATTATCAATATTCCCGTAAGATGAGCGCTTTCCTTCACCATCTTACCACTAAGCCACCTAAAATATTCCTAAAAACAAGCGTGTCTTGTTTTCTCAATAGCTAAACACTAGCAAAGCTAAGGTAGCTACTGAAGCTAAAGCTAGCTCAGTGAACCCACATTCTGAAATGGCTTCACTCTCTTCATGCCATAATGAACCATAGTGCACTCAAGCAGTGCCAGTGCTAATATTAACTTTGCAGATGATACACAGCTCTATATCATGACTTATAAATCATTGAAGCGCTGGGCACATTCATAGAACAAATCAAAGTGTGGATATGGAATAACTTTTCTCACCTAAGCAGAAACAAAACAGAAGTAATTATATTTGGATCTAAAGAGGAACGCCCAAGAGTCGACCTGCAACTTTAAGGTCTGAAATGTGGGTGTAGTGATGGACCTGAACTTTGAGAGAAGCATGAAGACAATTACAAAGCCAGCCTGAAGAACATTTCTGATATTTAAAGACTTGTATCCCAAAGAGGTCTAGAGAAACTCATCCATGCTTTTGTTTTTAGTTGCATTAATTACTACCACAGCGTCTTCACAGATATAATGTCAGACAGCTGCAGCTGATCCAGAACGCTGCTGCTGGTGTTCTGACTAAAACCAGGAAGTTGGAGCACATCACCCAGTCCCTACACTGGCTCCCTGCAGCTCAGAGAATAGACTTTAAAATACGTTTGCTAGTGTATAAAACAAAAAATAGTTTAGCACTAAAATACAGTA
>NW_015113152.1:38679-40006 GCF_001443285.1 Poecilia latipinna | reverse complement strand
TCACTCTCTTCATGCCATAATGAACCATAGTGCACTCAAGCAGTGCCAGTGCTAATATTAACTTTGCAGATGATACACAGCTCTATATCATGACTTATAAATCATTGAAGCGCTGGGCACATTCATAGAACAAATCAAAGTGTGGATATGGAATAACTTTTCTCACCTAAGCAGAAACAAAACAGAAGTAATTATATTTGGATCTAAAGAGGAACGCCCAAGAGTCGACCTGCAACTTTAAGGTCTGAAATGTGGGTGTAGTGATGGACCTGAACTTTGAGAGAAGCATGAAGACAATTACAAAGCCAGCCTGAAGAACATTTCTGATATTTAAAGACTTGTATCCCAAAGAGGTCTAGAGAAACTCATCCATGCTTTTGTTTTTAGTTGCATTAATTACTACCACAGCGTCTTCACAGATATAATGTCAGACAGCTGCAGCTGATCCAGAACGCTGCTGCTGGTGTTCTGACTAAAACCAGGAAGTTGGAGCACATCAACCAGTCCCTATACTGGCTCCCTGCAGCTCAGAGAATAGACTTTAAAATACGTTTGCTAGTCTATAAAACAAAAAATAGTTTAGCACTAAAATACAGTAGAGATCTGATGCTACTGTTGCATCAACCTTCCAGACCTCTCAGGTCTTCTGGTTCTGGCTCTGCATCCCCAGAACCAAACATGGAGAAGCAGCATTAATATTTTATGTTCCTCTAATTTGGAACAAACATACAAAAATGCAAAACTACTGAAACCCTAAGCTTCATTAAACTTGGGCTAAAAACTTATTTGTTTTCAGTTGTTTTCGACTGATTAATTTAAAGCTCATACTTCATTTTAGGCTGTATTACAAATCTTCTTTGCTTTCCTTTATAACGCCACTCCTTTTTATGTTATTTAAATCTCTTTGAATTGTCTTGTAGCTGAAATATGCTCCACAAATAAAATGCAATAAGCATTTTATTTGCTCCACAAATAAAATGCTGTGTCGTTGTTAGTAAAATATTAAAGAACGGAAGTAGCAGAAGATAATCACCATCAAACTGAGAGTCCCTCTACTCACCGTGTGCTGGTTCCTCCATCTTTGCTAGTTATCTTCTTCCCAACGTCGAGACCGTCTGAGGTTTTCACAAAATCACAACAGAAACTTTTCTCTCCTTAAACGTCAGAAACAGCCTGTTCTCCATGAAACTGTTTCCTATCTGTTTCTAGCTAACATGCTAAGCTATCGGGAAAAAGAAATACAAGAATAATGTAAAAAAAAAAAAAAAAAAAAAAAAAAAAAAGCCAAAAAAAAAAAAAAAAAACGGGGCCCCCAAAAAACCCACAT
>NW_015113152.1:26645-35696 GCF_001443285.1 Poecilia latipinna | reverse complement strand
AACTTTTTTTTTTTTTTTTTTATAAAAAAAAAAAAAAATAGGGGAAAAAAAAAAAAAAAAAAAAAATAAAAAAAAAAAAAAAAAAAAAAAAAAAAAACGTCATAAGCAATAAAAAAAAACTGGGTCCTCTGAAAACCCGACTGAACTGGCACATTGGAAGGACAAAAGGAAACAAAACTGTTCGCTTAGCTTTAGCTGCTACGAGACAACTACTTCCGCTATTCGTCGGGTCACATTGGCCTTCAAAATAAAAGCTCGACTTGAGCGGCACTATAAAGCTATAAAGTAACAGCATGGAATTATATTCGATAAATTTGAATATGCGTCGCCATGAGGCTCATTTCTTAGATTAAAAAGTATTGTTTTTAATGCTCTTATTTTATATATTCATCTTAATATATTTTTATGTACTGCAAGTAAAAAAAGAGAAAAAGAAAAAAAAGAAAAGCATGAAAACATTAAGTCATTACGCAATGTGTTTCATTCTGTGAGGGTACTTAAATAAACTTCAAAGGAATATTCAAATTTCTAAGTGACTAACGATGACAAAAAAGTAGGCAAATCTAATTTATTTAGCAGTTCCCATACATAATGCAGCCTAACGTGGATGTTTTCGGACTATGTAAGAAAACTAGAGTACCCAGTAAACTCTAGTTTACTCTAGAAAACTAGAGTAAACTAGAATACTAGAGAACCCACACAGACAGGGAGAACTAAACACCTGGCCTGGATTCAAATCATGGTACCAACGACCCCATCATGAAGTAAGCTTTTCATTTATTCAGCCCTTTTCTTGCAGAACCAGAAGTTTACACAGAATGTCACAGGTAAATACTTTAATTTAAAAACTTACTAAACTAGCCACACTCAATTAAACGACTAAGCTAAAGATGAAATAATGGTGAAAAGTAAAACTACTAAAAAGTAAAACAAAATTATAGAAGTAAAAGTAGAAGCAATTAAATCTGCTGCGCAGTGCAGCGGATGCTGATGCAGCGTGACGATTCATATTCCCTCTATAATTCAAAGATCCCGTTAGCAGAATTATAAATAAGGCCAAAATCCATACAGTGGATGCACAGACACTGTATATTTATTATATCAAGGGCTTGTGGTTAGCAGACCTCCCTTCGCCAGCTAAGTAGAGGAGGAAGTTACACATAGTCTTCCTGATGTCGGCGGGATGCTAAAAAGAAACCACACAGGTCTTTGTTTCCTATAGTTCAGTCCTTGATGGCTGGAGGGCCAAAAACAATCTGTTGTATAAGAGTCTCATAAAGAGGATGCTCAGGGTTGTCTGTAATTTTCCAGATTTTATAAAGAATCCTTCTTAAACAGGGTCTAATTGGGTCAAGATTCGATTTAAACAAATCAAGTTTGTTTAAATTGATTTAAATATATCTTGTAATATTTAATTCCATAAACAACATATGATGTTACCACAGTTACATTACGCAGCTTCCCTTTAGCTTAAGTTCCAGTCCTGTGAGGTTTATTTCCTTGAAAGAGATGTTGAGACAGACGAGCTTAAATGTGAACGGACACTTCATTCTCCAAATCCAATATCAAAGACTGCCTGAAGTTTTGACCACAGTCTGTGTTACTGATCTGTGTGCAGTCTTACATGATTGTTGAATGTGTTTTTCCACTTAAATGTTTCCTTACAAACAGAGCAGCTGTAAGGTTTCTCCCCAGTATGAACTCTTTCATGTTGCACTAAAGTATGTTTCCTCAGGAAAACCGCCATACAGACAGAGCAGCTGTAAGGTTTCTCTCCAGTGTGGGTTCTTGTGTGTTCCTTTAAATTGCGTTTCCTCATGAAAGCCATCTTACAGACAGTGCAACTGTAAGGTCTTACACCAGCATGACCGACCATGTGAGAGGATAAATAGGACCTGCATTTGAAGCTTCGGCCGCAGACCGAGCAGCTGAAAGGTCTTTCCCCAGAGTGGATCCTTGTGTGTTCCACCAAATTTTTTTTAGTTTTGAAACCTGCATTACACACAGAACATATGTAAGATCGTTCCTCTGCATGTATGATTTTGTGTTTTTGTAAGCATCCCTGGGAGATAAAAGCTTTGCTACAGATGGAGCAGCTGAAAGATTTTTCTTCACTGTGCGTCTTCATGTGGTGAGTCAAAGATATTTTCCTTCTAAAACTTCTGTCGCAGATGGAGCAGCTGAAAGGTTTTTTTCCAGTATGTGCCATTGTGTGGTTCACTAAGCGCTGTCTTGTTGGGAAAGATTCCTTACAAACAGAGCAGCTATAAGGTTTTTCCCCAGTGTGGATTCTGGTATGTTCCACTAAACTTTGTCTTCTTTGGAAAGCTGCCTTACAAACAGAACAGCTGTAAGGTTTTTCTCCAGTATGACCAATCATGTGGGAAGATAGATGTGACTTATACTTGAAACTTCTGCTGCAGACCGAGCAGCTGAAAGGCCTTTCGCTAGAGTGTGTTATTGTGTGTCTTTTCAGGGTTTTTTTTAAACTAAAGCTTTTGTCGCAGATGGAGCAACTAAACGGTTTTTCTCCAGTGTGGATTCTGTTGTGTTCTATCAAATATTGTCTACAACTGAACGTTTTATTACACTCAGAGCAGGGATGTAACTTTTTACCTTTCTTACAAACTGAATCTGTGTTATTGGTTCCAGACCCCAAACCTGAGTGAGCTTCACTGCTCTCCTCCCAGTTTCCATTACTGACATCCGTTTCTGAGGACTCTGATGAAGAATCAGAAGTTTCTTCTTCACCATCTGATTCTAAACATTGATCTGGTTCCACAAGGTATTCGGTTTCCTTGGTTCGGCTGTGATGAAGCTCTGGGAGCTGAGGTTTCTCTTCATCATCTTCACTTTTCGCAGGAACTGGATTGAATATTAACTCAATAATCTCATTCTCCTCCTGTTCCTCTTTAATCTGTGGAGGTTTCCGGTCCTCCTGATCCAGGATGGGACTCCATTCCTCCTCCTTTTTGATCACCAGCAGCTGCTGGACGTCTGCAGAAAACACAAAAACAGACCATTTACAGAAAACGGCTCTCGAATGAAATGTCACAGTGATGCAGGGCAGAGGTCAGCAACTTTTTTTGTAGCCCGAAATTCCTAAACTTGAAACTTTAAATTAATAGCACGTGGCATGAACATGTTTGATCACACTTTATTTACATCTTCAGCATTAGATTTTTCACAGCTTCTTGCATTGCAAGTCATTGAACTACATCATCTACTTGAAACTTGATTTACTGTGATTGCTTGTATGAAGTTGTTTGATCTGGTGATTTGAGGCTGTGATTGGGTTAGGTGTTTTGTGTCATTTCCTGATGGAATATCCGGATGTGTTGATGTTTCGGACTCTTGATTTGATCTAATTTCTCCATACCAAATTATTCTAATGGATAAGCACCTTATAAAACAAATTTTATACTGTCATACATTACTTTATGGAAAATCTTTGTGTTTCACATAGTTTTTCTTGTTTTGGTACAGGATCGCTAGCTTAGTTAGCTTAGCATCAAAACAAGCAGGTAGCCAAGGCTCCTTTGCCAGCGAATAGCCAACAAGAATAGACCCAGAAAGCAAAAGATGTTAATTCAATGTTGAATTATGGTCAAAAAGGTTGATTTTTAGTTAAGGTTGACTGCTGATGGTGGATCAACCATCAAACAATCACCTAATTCTAGACAATTAACTGATGTTGAAAAGAAGTCATTGAATCAATGTTGTTTGTGGTTGAATTCGAATTACTGAAAATGAATTAAAACCACTTGTTTGTTTGCATCATCCACAAGGCCGTTACTCTCAATTTTTAGATCACATCTCAGTTTGTTTTTTAAAAAAAATGTACGTAGTGTTAAATACTGATAAGGTCAATATTCTGTGAGATTTTAACATTGCCGCTGACCTTAAAAGCGATAGCCTAAATATTAATAAAATCTTAGACTCAATTACCTTCATTAAAAGTATCTACAGCCCTAACTACTAATGTAGTCATACTAATACCTTGTGCTGATGCAGCATTGTGTGAAAAAATAACAGTACCTCCCCAAAACTTAGTATTTTCTGACAATTGAGCTTATCTGAACTGAATACACCAAATTTGACAGAAATTTGGTGTATTTCACATAGATCCTTAAAAGGCAACAACCTTGAGTATATTCCATGTTTAATTTCCTCAGAGAAACACAGCAGAGGGCAGCAATTTAACAAATTGATCCCTTCACAAATTGATGCTCTTGCTCATAATGTTACTTCCTTACTGCCATAAGACATTGTGTTCAAAAACAGAAGGTAATTATCGACAGAAGATTTGCTTCTCTGATCTGGAGAAAACTTACAGGGAATTGAACAACTGTTAAAACACTGAGGTCCTAAGGTTTGATTACAGTTTTGTTATTTTATTTTGTTTTTTATAATACTGATGTTTAGTTTTAGTCTGTATTCCAACTTCTCTTTAGTTCCCTTTATTGCGCCACTGTAATGTGATCTTATTTTTTCATCATTTAAAGCAATTTTAATTGTCTTACTTCTGAAATGTGCTTCACAAACTACTATCCCTCTCCTGTCTGGTTGCTAGTAAAATGTTACAGAACGGAAATAGCAGGAGATAATCACAATAAAACTGAGTCTATCTACTCACCATGTGCTGGTTCCTCCATCTCTGGTAGTTGTTTTCTCTCATACACTGAGACCTTCTGATGTTTTCATAAAATAAAAATAAAACGTTTCTCTCCCAATACATCAGAAACAGTCTGTTCTACATTAACCCGACTCTGACTCGCTGTTTTCCTGTCTGCTTCTAGCTAACGAGCTAAGCTAAAACTAACGGGAGGTAATTCAGTAAAAATACACTCATAAAGCCGACTGAACGGAGACATGTTAGCTTCAAAAGGGAAGAAACAAAAGTTTGTGTTCGCTTAGCTTTTGCTGCTAGGCGACAACTACTTCCGCTATTCGTCGGGTCAGATTGACCTTCAAAATAAAAAGCTCGATCTTAACCGCTCTTTAAAGCTAAACGGTAGCAGTAGTTACATTTGTATTCAGTAAATTAAAATATGCATTCAGATTATGCTATTTGTTAGCTATTTTATATTTTTTGAAAATAACCTCTAAGCAAGAATAAAACACTTTTTTATTCAGCCCACATTTCTGTTCTAAAATGTTTTTATTGGTCTGGTGAAATAATCTCATTTTAAATTTTGCATTAGCTGTAAGATGTAAGCTGTAAGAAATAAAAGCTTGAAAAAAAGTTCTGTCTTAAATTCATCTATGTAATGTGATTCATTCTTTAAATTAAGTTACTCAAATACACTTAATATTCTAATTTACTGAATGTGTGTTGATGAAACTAATAAACCAATAAATGTAAATGAGAAGAATCAGCATTTTGATCCTAACCAGCAGGCAGTTTTGTTGTTTTTTAAATTAAAAGTGCATATTTTAAGCTTTTACCAGATAACATATTATTTCTATTTCATTGTGACAAAATGTTTCTTTTCTCATCCTGGTGAAAAATACTTTGCTCAGGATTCACCCATCCATGTTCTGTTACCCCTGACGTAGGAGGGCCTCCAGTTAGTCCAGTGGAAATTGGAAGAAAGGAGAAGTTCACCCTGGACAGGTTAGCAGATGATTACAGCACAGCAAACACAAAAACTCACTAAGGGCAACTTAGAGAAATCAATTAACTTAACATGAATGTTTTTGGACTGTTTGTTAGAGGAAACCCAAGTACTCAGAGAAAACCCACACAGATAGGAATAACATGCAAAATAAGTATCTCACCAGGATTCAAATACAGCATTTAAAAGTTTTCATACATAGAGCAGAAATGGAAAAGAGAAAATGTCAGAATGTGTCTGAAAATGCATATCACTGCCCTTTTAAAGTAATTGTGAAAGTGGCTGAAAATTTGACCAGTCTGTACAACTGGTACAGTTATTCATCCTTATGGTGTCTTGAGTGTTTCTTTAATGTGTTTCTCCACTTGAACTTCTTCTTACAGACTGAGCAGCTGAAAGGTTTCTCTCCAGAATGTATTCTTGTGTGTTCTACTAAAGTGTGTTTCTTCAGGAAAGCCCTCTTACAAATGGAGCAGATGTAAGGTTTCTCCCCACCGTGGATTCGTTTATGTTCCATTAAACCACGTCTCCTCTTGAAAGCTGCCTCACAGACAGAGCAGGTGTGAGGTTTTTCTTCAGAATGACTTTTCATGTGAGCAGTTAGATATGATGTGCGGCGGAAGCTTCGACTGCAGACCGAACAGCTGAACGGCTTCTCCTCTTTGTGGATTTTTGTGTGTCCTAGTAAAGCATTTTTACTTTTAAAGTCTGCACTACAGACGGAACATATGTGAGGTCTTTTCTTTGTGTGAATTATCATGTGTTGTTTTAAGTTTCCCTCAAAAGCAAATGCTTTGCTACAGATGGAGCAGCTGTGGGGTTTCTCTCCAGTGTGGATTATCAAATGTTGTCTTAAATTGTTCTTCCTTTTAAAAGCTGCATTACAGAGAGAACATTTGAAAGGTCTGTCCTGAGAGTGAACTTTTGTGTGATCTATTAAATTAGTTTTTGAAGGAAAAGATTTGTTGCAAACTGAGCAGTGGTAAAGATTGTCTCCGGTGTGGATTCTTCTGTGTTCTAACAAATTGCCTCTGTGGACGAATATTTTCCTACACTGAGAGCAGCGGTATAACTTTTTGCCTTTCTCACAAACTGGATCTGTGTTGTTGTTTCCAGATCCCAAACCTGACTGAGCTTCACTGCTCTTCTCCCAGTTTCCATCACTGATGTCCGTCTCAGAGGTCTCTGACGAAGAATCAGAAGTATCTTCCGTACCAGATTCTAAATTTTTATCTGGTTTTGGTCCAACAAGTTTGCCATTTTCCTTGGTTTGGCTGTGACAAAGCTCTGGAATCTGAGGTTTCTTTTCATCATCTTCACTTTTCACAGGATTGAATATAAACTTGGTGATCTCATTCTCCTCCTGCTCCTCTTTAATCTGTGGAGGTTTCTGGTCCTCCTGGTCTGGTCTCGGACTCCACTTTTCCTCCTTTTTAATCTCCAACAGTTGATGGATGTCTGCAGGAAACACAAAGTCAGTGTTTGCAAAACTGGCAGTGCCACAAGCCGTGCTTCCATTAATCACATAGTTGCTCAGGTTGAATTTGGTTAATGGGAAAAACTCCAATTTTGAAAAAGCTAAATTTTCAATTAAATGATTTTCTTTATTTTGGATGAGACAATTTTATTTTGGCCATATTAAAATTGGTTTATTTTGCAAAACTGCAATGGAAACACTTTACGTCCAATGATCAACAACTAGATGTCGCCACTGACACAAACCACAAAGACGATAACAGGAAGTAGAAGAAAGATTACAACACAGTATGTTTTTTAATCATATCACGTAAAAAAAACAACAAAAAAAAAACAAAACAAAAAAAACTTATTCACATCTGATTTTAAATTACGTTTCTTATTTAATGGAAACACAGCAATTGTGAAATTGTGGGGTTTTTATACATTAGCAAAACATTAAAGTTTCGCACACATTTGTAATTAGTCTATCGCTAATTCCCAAATTTTTCAAATTTTTTCCATCTATTTTTAGATGTTTTGTGTGTTCCCTACTCTTTTGTTCACAATGGAGCAGACTTTCTTCTGGACAGGTCTGGTTTTATTTTCATCATCTGTTCAGAGACTAAGTGAACACCTCCTGCTGCTTACAGGACTTTGAGATAAACTATAGGAACATGGAGGGCTACTTTAGTTTTGATGTCAGCTTCTTTTTTGAGTAAAACTTTACAGTAACTTCCTACAGTTTGGACTGTCATCTGATATTGTATTTCTTGCTAATAAAAGTGGTTTGAGGTCACAAATAGCATTAGTGTTTGTATACATACCTGCTCTGGAGTCTTAATGAGACTTTAATACAAATATACATATTCAACTAACACATTGATACTTTAAATAGCTTGAATATGACACACTAAATTAACCTGTTGGTCTCAGGTTGTCATTCACAATGACAGGGGTGTCAAACTCCAGTCCTCAAGGGCCGCTGTCTTGCAGCGTTTGGTTGTGCCACAGGTAAAAAACAGTGGAATGAAATGGCTTAATTACCTCCTCCCTGTGTAGATCGGTTCTCCTGAGCCTTGCTAATGACCTAATTATTCTTTTCAGGTGTGGTGCAGCAGAGGCACATCTAAAAGTTGCAGGACAGAGGCCCTTGAGGACTGGAGTTTGACACCCCTGTCACGAGAGGACCCAAATTTGGGTCCTCTAGTGACAGACAGGTTAAAATTCATTTAAAGCTACAGTACGTAACTTTTTCAAGAAATATTTTTTACATACTTGATAAAATTCTCATTATGTTGGTAAAGTTTACTATAAGACAGATAATCAGTGAAAAAATTTAGCTTCTCTGCCTTTCCCCAAAGCCAGGAGGAGGGTCTTTGCGCTGTCAATCACCCTCATGCACACTTGCTCTCTGCTATGCGAACACTTCTTCATAACAACTGATTCTACCATGAACGCTAAGGCTAGTTAGCATGGCCACTGTTGAAGGTAGATACACTTGAGGTTTCTCTGGAACTGCAAGTTGTTTCTCTGCCATTAGTACATTTACTAGTGCATATATGAGGATGTTTGACAGCGCTAAGACCCTCCTACTGGCTCTGGTTCCTTATTTTCGACCAAGAGCGGTGCATTTCTTCAGATGGCAATCGTAGCACTGGGAGGTGGAAGAGATCAATCATTTCACAGATTGTCTCATATCTTACTGGGACAACATGGTGACAGTTTAAACAAATATGTACAAAACATTTTTTTTAAAAGTTACATGATGCAGCTTTAAGGCAAGGCAAGGCAAGGCAATTTTATTTATATAGCACCTTTCAGTCAAAGACAATTCAAAGTGCTTTTACAGAGAAACAATACCAATCAGACAAGAAACACACACAAAAAAAAAAAAAAAAAAAAAAAAAAAAAAAAAAGGAACTTTAAAAAAAAAATTTTTTAAAGGGATAAAAACAGGGGGTGGGATTAAATTTAA
>NW_015113152.1:17982-23491 GCF_001443285.1 Poecilia latipinna | reverse complement strand
AAAAGAAAATTAAAAGTGTTTTTAAAAAAAAAAAAAACAAAAAAAAAAAAAAACACCCAAAAAAAAAAAAAAAAAAAAAAAAATCAAGAATAGGCAACTTCAAAAAGAAATGTTTTTAAGGGCTAAACACAGTGGGTCTGACTTACATTAATAAATATTGTTTGTTATTTATCAAGTCATTATGATACAAATATAAATTTTGGACTGTGTTGAAACTTTTCTTTCGTTTCCTTTAGTATGCCAGTGCATTTTTTAATGTTTTCATCACGCAGAGTACTTTGGCTGGTCTTGTTGCTGAAATGTGCTCGACAAGTCAACTTGCCTTGCCCTGCATCGTTGTTAGTTGCGTTTTATAAAACGTTGAAACAGAATATAATGACCATCAAACCGAGAGTCCATCTACTCACTGTGTACCGGTTCCTCCATCTCTTGGTTTCTTTCCTCCAACGCTGAAGCTTTGAACTCGCTGCTTTCCAGTCGGCGTCCAGCTAACAGGCTAAGCTAACACACCTGGGAGGAAATTAAGGAAAAACTTAAGTAAAACAGAATTTCATAATTAAAGTAAAACCTCAGTGGCTTTAAAGATACGCATTTAAATACCTGGAAAGCTGACTGAACACGAACATTTTACAATGAATAAGGAAACAAAAGTTTTTGTCCACCTATCGTTTGCTGCTAGGAGACAACTACTTCCGCTATTCATCGGATCTTATTAGCCTCCAAAATAAAAGCTCAATTTGAGCCGCAATTTATAGCTACACATCAGTTGAATCCACAGTGATTTAAATTAGAATATGCGTTCCTATCCGACTCATTTCTTAAAGTTACTTTTTAGAAATAACAGCCATAAACATAAACATAATAATGTTTAGCAAATGCTAAACATACTTTTTTAAGTCTACATTTCTGTTTTGAAATGTTTTTCAGTTTGATATAAATATCCTCATCTTAAATATTGTTTTCATGAGCTTTAAGTAAAATTCTGTATAACAGAATCTATAGACAGTAAATAACCTGACATGAAAAATAACCTGATATGAATGCTTCTGGTCTGTGGGAGGAAACCAGAGAGCCCAGGGAGAACCAGACAGGGAGAACTAAACACCTGACTGATATTCAAATCCAGGAACTTCTTCCTGCACGGGACCAATGCCATCAAAGACACCAGCATGAAGTTTGCACATTTCATTTATTTAGCCCTTTTCACACATAAAGCAGAAGCTTACACAAATTGTAGTTAGAAACATAAAACTGAGTGTAATGCTCAGAATACAGCAACACAAGCATAAAAATGAAACTACAGAGTAAAAAATAAACTTGCGAACAGCACAGTTGTTCCTTTCTATGTTCCTACTGAACCTTAAATAATACTTTGACAATGTAAAAAGTTTTGCACACATTTAACAAGTTTTCTTTCACTAAATAGACATCAGTTTCCTGTCTCTATAAACTGATCACACACTGGCTGAAGCACTTTTTAAAAAAAGTCATTTTAAACATAAATACAGGCTTAAAATAGTGTTGATGGGGTTTTTTTCCACATTATGCATTATATAATATTAGCAAGACCCATGTCAAAGTCATCTGCAATTTTAATATGGAAGTAAAAATGGTGTGTCAGAAAAAAAGTATTGAATGAGATGATTCCTGCCCAGAGCCATCAGTATGTACAAGTCATTCATGAAAATTGTGCAATACGAGTTACATTTACTTTCCCTCTGGGATTAATGAAATAAATCTCAACTGAAGACACCTTGTTATTGTACAAGACTCTCATAAAGAAGGTGTTCTGCTTGTGATGATCTTGATTTTAACTGGACCTTATTATGTTGAATTTCATGGCAATCAATTCAGTTTATTCTGAGACAAAAACTAATCTTTTCTAATAGCAACAGTTACGTTTCTTCTCGAGAGGATTATTTCCTTTAGAGATGTTTTAGACAAAAAGGCTGAAGAGTGAAGAGACAACTTATTATAAATATACAATATCACTGACTGAAACTTTGCAATCTGTGAAACTGGAAGGTCATTTATTGTTTGTTTTCTTGTGTGGTTCTTGAATACAATTTCCCACTTGAATGTTGTCTTACAGACAGAGCAGCTGTAATGTTTCTCTCCAGTGTGGGCTCCAGTCACCAACACTAAACTTGATTTCCTATGGAAAGCTGCCTGACAGACAGAGCAACTGGAATCATATTCCACAGAGTGGATTTTTTCGCATTGTACTAAAGATCTTTTAGTTTTAAAACATGCATTACACACAGAACATTGGCAGGTTTTCTCTTCCATATGTATTTTTGCGCCCTTTTTAAAATTAGCAATGGAAATACAAGTTTCATCATAAGCAGAGCATCTCAACGGTTCTCCTGGTCTGGTCTGGGACTCCAGTCCTCCTCTTTGATCCCCATCAGCTGCTGGACGTCTGCAGGAAACAGAAACAGACAAGTATGAAATGTCTCTCGTATGAAATGTCATAGAAATGAACCAAACATGGAGAAGCAACATTCAGCTTCTATGCACCACAAATCTGGAACAAACTTCCAGAAAACTGCAAAACCACCGAAACACTGAGTTCCTTTAAATCTAGAATAAAAACCCAGCTGTTTAGTCATTTTTGAAACACTAATCAATAATCTGGTGTGTAATGATGACAAAATGTCATGTCTGTGTGTTCTATGACTTTGTGTTTTTATGATGTAAAGCATTTTGAAATACACAAAAGAAAAAACTTTTTTTAACCTGAGATGCCTGAACTTTGTTCTGAACCAAGGTAAGATCTACCAGTTAACGCACTGAACAATAAAAACAAACACAAATTTCTTGCAAATTTAAATTGTTAGAACTTAGCATAAGCAGGTTTGATTGCACCTTATTTACATCATTACTATGATTTGTCACAGCTTCTCACAATGCTGGTCATTTAGCTACATTGTTAATTTCATTTTAATGTAGACACTCAGCTTTCAGAAATTACTGTGACTTTCTGCTTGGATAAACATATCTGGTTTAGTAAGAAGATTTGAAGCTGTGATTGAATGTACACGTTCACTCTTGTCTTGTAATGTGGACCACAATGTCACCCAAGGATTATATTATACAAATGACTAAATCTGATTTTACTTTATTTGGTGCTTCCAGAGTTTAAGATTCAGTTGATCACATTCACCCAATTAGGGTGAATCTTACTCTAACTGTATTGATTATGCCATGACTTATAGTCCCTTTTCTACAAAAATATAGCAACCTCAATTGCATAAAAACGGCACCGAAAACAAGACTTACATGACAAGAATGTGCTGGAAGAAAACCAACGAAGAACTAAAACAGGAAGTACAGCCTGCAGCAGGTGAAATTGTTCCAATTAGGGGACAATTGAAAGCACCAAACAAAGTAAAATCAGATTTAATCATGTGTATAACATAATCCTTTTGTGACATTGTGGTCCACATTACAAGACAAGAGTGAACGTGAACAGTGAGGCTTTGAATAACTGGGAACCAGTTCCTCTAATCCTCCAGGTGACGAGCCAGATGAGATGCAGGAGTGCAGAAATTCACCTGCAGAAAATCAGTCCTGCAGCTTTCCGCTACGCCCCCTGGTGGTGATCTAAAGGATGGACGCTGGGAGAAGAGTAGCCACACATACATACACACACACACACACACACACACACACACACACTGGATTCCTGACAGCTGACTAAATATTCATTCATGTCTAACAACACTTTCATTCTTTGACAAGCCAACTAAACTTTGCATTTTAAATTTTTATTACTTTCAGCTTCCTTATAAATTTTGCTTATGAACAAAGTGAGTCTGTATTTTTCCTTACACAGTGTTCACACAGAGATACACTGATACATAAAAGTTAGAATTAAACTAACACAGACTGACCAGTCTGTCAAAAAAAATTTGCTAAACAAATTTTATGACACAGAATCGCTGAACCTTAGTTTGAATGTGTTGATAATATGAATATACTCAAACTATTGGAAGAAAATGATGGAGAGCTCTTGGAGAATGAAGAATTTTTGTTGCTGAATTGAAAGATAAAAAATATTTTTGTGCTTTCTTATTTTATGGTTATTATTAATTTCGTCATTTTTGTTAAAACGTAAACTATTTACAGTTTATTGTAGAAAACAGAAAAAAAAAGTTTCTCCTGGTTTTCATGCCTTCATCAGATTATTTCTTGGTCAATATGCAAATATATTGGTGCCACTATTTGATGAAGGACATTGATAACGATGAAAGTGAAACAAGCAACTATTAATAAATAAAGTTTCCTGCAGCTGTTTGTAGTTTTCATGGATTCCATTTGCTTCAAAATTTGACTATCGAAACTGCAAACTAAATTGAATTAGAAGTATGTAACCTGTTTTGATGTTAACATTGCAAAAAATAATGCAATTCATCAACGTTATGAAATAATTATGGGTTACAGGATCTGATGGCCTGCAGAAAGAAAACAGTAACAGACAATGGAGTTTATCTAAATAATTATGTTTGTGTTTTTGTACCTGGGTAAGTAAAGTAAGTTGAATTTAACTTCAAGTCCATCCTGATATCAGTTTACTTTCATTTTTTTCTTACTGTTTAAATTATTTTCAGGTTTGATCCTTTTTTTCTTTTAGGATCTCCACAATAAGGAAAAACATTTGATGGAAAAAATACCGTTGCACAGAAGTACTCATTCCTAACCATGTTTGCTACAGTAGATCCATTTCTAATGGTTCTACATGCATCAAATTCACATCAGATAAAAGTAAAAATCCAACAAAATACACAGAGAAAGAAAAACAAATTAGCCAATAGATCAAGGTGTGTCTAATTAGGTAGAATTAAAAGGAAATAAAAATCTAACACAAAATGAAGTTGCAAAATGTCAAATCTTTCTCTATACATTCATATCCCCAAGTGTTTAGAAATCTTCCCATTATCTGTGCAAATGAGTATCAGCTAATATATCGCTAACTGATGATCAATAAAGGACTCAACTTTAATCCGAATAGAAATCATGAAAATGCAGATTTAGATTTAAAATTACTTTAATTCAAGTAAATTTGTTTCTCATAGGAAATGATGCAGCCTCTCTGAACTGGGCAGCAGTAAAACTGTTTATCTTTGATCAATTCTTCAGATCATTTCTGGTCTGAGAATGGTGCAGAGAAATCGCCATGGTAACATCCTGGTCTGTTTCTAACAGTCAGAGCTATGAACATCTAGACAAAAAGATAAACTTTTGTTGTTTTTTTATAATTACAGTTGGTTTCACCAAGACCTTTGACTGAAGAACTAAAACAGTACCAAGAATTACAAAGCAAATGTAAATATTATGGAGATAAAAATATAATCTTCATAAAATATTCTGAAAATACCAGATAATCTGTAAAACGCAGCACCAAAATCTGGATTCTCAAATTGTAGCAGAAAGCGAAATCAGCCAGAACCCAAAACACAGCCAACACCAGAGTAGGTTCACCAAATGTCTTTACTACAAAAATAAT
>NW_015113152.1:13928-14816 GCF_001443285.1 Poecilia latipinna | reverse complement strand
AACACCAGAGTAGGTTCACCAAATGTCTTTACTACAAAAATAATGGTAAGAAGGGGCTAAGCAAGGTGGGGTCACACTGGTTGGTCAGGAAGGGGGAAGTCCACTGGGGTCTGGGATCCAGCCAGGGAGGAGAAAGGTGGATGGGCAAAGGGAGGACTAGAGGGCTCAGGGGACAAACAGATGACAGGGACAAAATCCACCAACCAGAGGCCGAGTCATGGGACAGTCCAGGTTCATTCACAGGAGGGCCACAGGCAATGAAGATCCAGTAATCAGAAAAACTTGAGGCAAGGTCAGAGTCAGGCAGGGTTCATCAGCAGTAGGTCAGAACTCCTCCAGCAGCCAAAGGACAAGGCAAAATCTGTGGTCAAAAAACAGGCAGGATCAGAAAACTTTGAAACATGAGACAATGCTTGAAAGCTGTGACTGGACCAACAGACGATCTCGCACTGAGCTGGTGACCAGCAGCTGTTTAAATAGGGCAGCACAGTGCAGGTGAGGGTAATGAGTAATCAGCACAGTCAAGGTGGAGCTGAGGTCATGACACAAATAGTGTAATTCTACCTTCATCTCTCGGTAAAAGTGTATGGATTTGCATGTGATTTCTGGAAACAAGGGATTCTTATCTAAGAGGACAAACAAGGATGAGGAAATTACAAAAATACAGGGGTGTGAAAAGATGTTTTCCTGATGCTGATTTTATTTTTTTATCGTCTGGCAGCGTCCAGGTGTGGGTGTGTTTAGAGGAGGAGGAAAAGCAGCTTCATAAAATCCAAACTCCTGGTTGTCGTTTTCACACAGCAACTTCTCATCAGAAAGGTAAGTTTATGAGAAACCAAAGAATTAACTAAATTATGTATGTGTTTGAATTAATCCTATATGCAAACA
>NW_015113152.1:6991-10481 GCF_001443285.1 Poecilia latipinna | reverse complement strand
TGGACAGTGTGAAATCTACGGCTCATAGTTATGAAAACCTTATTTTCATAGATACTTTTAATTCTAACTTTAGGTTGAAACGTTTCCCATGTTAACCTTTATCTCATCTTTTATATTTTACAGACGATGAAGCATCTGATCTGTCTCTCACTGCTGCTCCGTATGTTTCCAAATAATCCAATGTTGAACATGCATTTATATTATTTTTACTATCTAGTGTATGCGTCTATTTTCTGTAGAATGTCAGTTTCTCGTTTTGCTTACTGGAAATTGAAAAATGAAAAAAATATTGGAAATTAAACATTTTGTTTGCTGTATCTGGTTGTTTTCTGTTGTTTCCAGCAGCCCTGCTGATCTGTGGAAAACCACCCAAAACAGATGTAGTAAAAGACTTTTGCCATGAAAGCAACTGCACTCTTAATGGACACCCCATGATTTTGATAATTAGCTGCAAAAAAAATGTTTGGCAGCTTCAGTGCAGGGGAGATGGTGGACGTTTGAATATGTCCTTCACATGTTTAGAAAAATCTAAAAAGACACATTCATTTCAGCTTTCAGCCTCCAGAACAGGTTTGTTTCTTCACTGTCCTGCAACATTTTCTTTGCTGATGTTTTTGAGCTACTAAATAGGAAAATTTAGCATAACTGAAATTGCATGCTTATGAGAAATAAAGTCTGCATACACACTTCAAAGAAATGGATTCCTGAACTTTTTAAAAGTTCAGATATGTCCTTAACAACTTTCTGTGATTTTAATTTTCAGAAACATATTGCTTGAACATGAATTGCCAAAAAACTGGAAGCACCAATTGTGATAACAAGTAAGTTCTGTATGTGTGGTCTCTAAGCTCTGTCCTGTTTTTTTTTTTTTTGTTTTTTTTTGTGGCCTACAGAATGATTTGTGCCTCCCAAGTATCCCAAGTGCATTTGGTTTACCAGCCCAGGCGGTTAATGCAAATACAATCTAAAAAATTATAATTGGGATAATATTTTCACTGAGATGAGCCTTTCCAAAAGAGATGAAGACAAACTAAAATGTTCTTAAGATGTAAAACACAAATTGCTCATCTTTTATTAAACATATTTTTGCATTTCAAAAAAAATGTTTTAGATCAAATTTGTGCCTTGTATCACTTATTTTTATAGTTTTGTGGCAAAAATGTTTGGACATCTCTGTTTAATGTAAACTATTATTTACACAATAGAAACTAATTGTTTTTGATCTTGGTTTCAAGAAAGTATTTTTCTTCCACAGTCAGATCTCCATTTCATCACAATCTGATCAATCATATACGATAAAGCTACGTGGTTCTGGTTCTGGCTGTGAGTTTGTCCATCAGAGAGCTGATGATCAAACAGGCAAGTATTTTAAAGTGATGAAATTGTCCTTCAACTCTTACATTAGTAGCTTTAGAAAAACAAAGTGATCCTATAGGTAAGTGAGATGTTTCTCAAACAAATTATGTTATTTTACATCTTGGTTCACATGTTCAAGTCATATTAGCCAATCAGGTGTGGAAAAAGATAAAACAAATGCTTTGACTCCAGGAAACGTACACAATATTTTATTTCAGAATCTATTTTCCATTTTCACCAACTAAAATTATTGTGATCGCAAAACATAGACAGAAATTAATTTTGGAAAAACTCCAAAATATTTTACCAATATATGTTGGAGTTTTTCCATGCACAGCAACATATGTTTTTAAAAATGGGTGAATAATTCTCTAATGAATGGTTGGCCAGCTCACGTTCTGACAGCGTCGATGAGTCTCTGCTCCAACACAGCCGATTCAAATAGTCCAACTTCCTCAGCATATCAGAACAATCATTTAATCCTTCCCCCATTCCTCACCCACTCAGTTCCTTTAGACTAGCGGCAGCAGCAATTAGCAAACCACCTAATTGCTGGGAATCTGCTGAGCTCATCATATGAGCTGCTTCTCAGTCCAACGCTCCTAAGAACGGCTGTTAAAGGCTTAATGGAGGAGTACTGCTGTGATGACATGCTGAAGGCAGAGTGTCGGGAATAGATTCTTAAAGAGACAGAGGTCTAATTTTAAGGTATTAAATTGTAAAGGGTTTTTTTTTTTTTTTTTACCATTTCATTAGCCTGGTCACTCCCTTCATGTGCAACTTCACTTAAATAAAGTCTCACTCATTGCACACTCTGGGTTTTCTCCCCTTCACTCAGATTGTCTCTGGTAGATTTTACACTGAGCCAATCAGCAAACAAATGGAGACGTTATGGACAATGATGTGGATTTTCTGCACATCATCAAGAATTGCAGTCTGCCTAAAGCTTGAGCAATGACAGCGAAGGAAGTGAACAAAGCTGATCAGTCTGTGTTGGTCACGCTTCCAAATAACAAATTAACATTAACAGGAGTCTGGTTTGGGTTTGGCATTTCTCTCTTTGCGTGGAAAATGGTTTTTGAAAGGCAACCTCCAGTAAACTTGCGCTGAATTGGCGCAATACATGAATCATGGGCAAACGTTAGTGATTAAAATTTAAAACTTCAACACAGTCAACAAGTCCAGGAAGCAATCATTTCTCACAGCTGAGAGCCCAGACCCTCTGGACAAAGATTTCCATTTCATTGACTACTTATATATCCATGCAGCAAAAGTGATTAAGATATATGAATAATCTGTTTTTGTCTGTTTTTAAAGGAATGTTACTGATGACAAACAAAACTTGGATTGAAGCTTTACAATTCTGCAGAATATTAAATTCCACTTTGGTTGAAATCACCAGCCCAACAGTGCAGGATGCAGTGACCAGACTCCTGACAAATAAAACAGGCTTGCAGAACGGTGTCTGGGTCGGCCTGGAGAGATCCATCTTTGGCATCAATCCAGAGTGGATCTGGACGTCTCGGAACAAAACTATAAATCCTGTCTGGACCAGCAACCATCCTGTTGACCCTCTGAACAACCACTGTGGAAAGGTTGTCATGGCTGGGGGTCAAGTCAAGCTGGTGGATGAAGACTGCCATAAGAGTTTACCTTTCATCTGCCAAGATGACCTGGGTTTGTAGTCTGATAATCTGTTCTTTGTGATTTTTATTTATAATTCTTTGAAGGATTTTTACTCACTGCTGATGCTTCAGATTTCACACCAATTATTACTTATGAGGCATGTAGTTCTGTTACTGACTGTCTTTCTAACTGTTATTATTCATTAACCCATTTTAAGGTGATTCAGTTCGATTACATCATTTCTAGTTTGATTTATGTGAATCATTTAAATTTATTTATAATTTTGTTGTTGAACCTTAAAGAAATAAGATTCAAACCAATTGTTGGTAAAGTCCTCTAATAGTGGTTGGAATTACAAAGTCTTGGATTAGGATAATCTGAGTGAATATTATCTCATGCAAACGACCATGTGATGTAAATAACTGGTTATCATTTAGTTCTGACAAACATCACCTGAATAAATGTTCAGTTTTCACTGCAGCGGCCAAGAATAACTAAAAGTTACCAA
>NW_015113152.1:0-3025 GCF_001443285.1 Poecilia latipinna | reverse complement strand
TTTTAAATGATGTGGTGGAGGTATTTGTTTTTATAAAGACCTGGCTGTGAGTGAACAAGGCTTTATCAAAATGTAAACATATTTATGCTGCTGTGACGGTGGTGGGATTTCAACTTTGCACTTCCTGACAATCCAGATGTTATAAAACTTTATGAAAAGACACAAGAGGGGGACAAAAATACAGCGTGTATATGTAACAATATTTGCCAACTGTTTTTTAAATGTAATTTTACATTGTAAACATTTCCATGAATAAATAAGAAGGCCTATTGATATAGTGTTGTTTCATATTGAATGAAGAAAACACCCTCATAGTTTCAGTAGTTTATTTCTTCATCTTAGAAACTATCAATGCTTTATTGATTGATGATCACTTGAGTCTCTAGAGTTATGAAAAACTGGGAGAAAATGGGCAAAACCCCAAACCCCCGACCTCAAAACAAAGAAAAAAGGTAAACTATAACATTTAGTGAATCGTTCCAACTCTACTTCTGCTTTAGATGTTATATTGGTAGCTTCTAAATAAAGTAAGTGCAGGAACCAAGTTCACAAAGGTGAATGAATTCATCATATGACGTCATTTACAGAATAATGTAAAACTTGCATTGATGGAGAATGATAGATGCATGGACCTTATATCTGAAGGCATAACCACTTTAATAGTGCAGTCAGATAAATGTAGCTACAGTCAGGTTCCTTTATCAGTCACTCTGGAACCAGTGAGGTCAGAGTTCACGGACTCAAAAGTTAGTTAAATCTGAGTTCCCTTCAAACTGGAAAGAAGTTGCATGGAGTTGTGGCGCCATCTGGAGGCCAAACAACTGAAGAAACGTCCTCATAATCAGGGATGTCTTGCCTCCAAACGTTTTTACAGAGCTAAATAAACAACTTTTTAAAAATAAACAGCTGCAAGTGGACAAACTTACTTTTGTGCACTGCTTTGAAGTAGTGAAATAGAGATTTCATGACGGCTTTCAATCATGAAATTTAGCTTGAAAAGGCAGATGTAGCACATATTTAGCTCTAGTCTTATTTTTTTATATTACAAAAATACAGTGTGTTTAATAGCTCCCCCTGGTGGCCAGAAACCAAAGTACAGCTCACTGGGTCTGTTTGGAGGAGTTAAACCAGTTCTTTCTACATAAGACCCAGTTCAAGTGAATTTCATCCATCTTAAAATTAAATTATCCATGTTCATAGGTCAGCACCTAAGCATTTCAAATTAAATTCACCGTTCCAATATGAACAGATTTTTGTTGACCTTTGATGACCTCTTCAAACATTTGTTAATATCATTAAAATAATAGCGCATAAATGAACATTTTTGCTTCACAAACCAGCACAACACCAATTCCATTAGAGTAACTTTACTCGGGTCAGAGCGGACTTGGTTCAACAGAACCACAGAAAGAATGAGAGCCGAGCAGCCAAACGGGAAAAAGTGGAGAGACGGTTCCCTCTCTCTTTCTCTCTACCTCTCATATGGTGTGTTCCCTCTCTCTTTCTCTCTACCTCTCATATGGTGTGTTCCCTCTCTCTTTCTCTCTACCTCTCATATGGTGTGCTCGCTGCTGAATCCTCTCCCTTATCATGAAAATCTGCTCTCGGTGAGGAGCCTCTTCACTTCAGATAGTTGAAACGTTCACGACCGACGCGTCATTCCTGGCCTCCATTCAGTCACTGTGCCGTAATGAAACAAACAGCGACAAATGTAACACAAAGAAACCTGCAGGGAACAAGAAGACAAGTGTATTTAACACAATCACAACATCACAAAGTGACAAACGGACAATAATAAAACCACCAAACAGTTCTCCTTTTACAAGGAGTGGCGGTTTCTGTGTGGTGGACAAACGGAGCTTCGGATGTGTCTGTAGTGTTTGTGAGATCACCTGTTTGCTTGTGCGACCAGATTGTATTTCTCTTTTGTTATAATTACACAAAATGTCTGGGATTTTTTGTTTTTTGGATTGTTCCTTTACCTGACTGTTGTTACTGAAAACAACAAAAATATTGTTTTCAGTAACAAGGGAATTCAAAGTGCCTTACAGGAAGCAAAAGGAAGTAAAAAACAAAATAACAAACCAAAGGAAAGAGCAAAAGCAGAAAAAGAATCTCATGTTGATCTAAAGTATATAAACTAGATACTCCTGTTCAGGGTTGCTGGATAAGTATAAGTAAATATCCTCTGGACTTTCTAACTGTGCTCTAAATTTGTAATGATTACTCCACAGTTTCTAAGTAATAATAAACACTAAATGTTTCTGTTCTGGAAGACTTTTTTCTGGATTCTAAGTTTGTTCTAACTCCTTTTCCAAGTTGCAATAATAATAATAATCTAAAAAGTATAACATTTGTCTAAATAGTGAGTACTCTACCGTTTAAAGTTGTTTCTCTGGATTATAAGTTTGTTCTAACTCCTTTTCTGGGTTAATAGTGAGATCTCCACAGTTTCTAAAAAGTAATAAAATGAAAAGGGTAAAAGACGCATTAGGGAAAGAAACCCAAAAGCTTTGACCCCAGTCACACAGTAGAAACAGTATGACTTATCAAATGTATATAAACTTTTAAATTCAAGGAAAGTTACAAAAAATTTCTAAAAACGGTTCCCACCAAATTTAGCAGATATAAATAATTTTGGTAATTCTAATTAAGCTAAAACAAGAAAATTTTGGTCAGGTTTAACTTCAGACAGAGAAAAAATTTGTTTGTCTTCTTATTCATGTAAATATCTGCTTTCAGCTGTTTATGTCTCTTTTAAAGTGTATAAATGCACCTTTTCTTCATATTCTAAAAACATATGAACTTTAGGGGAACATGGATTTGCATGTGGCTTGTGGGAACAAAGGCTTAATTTCTAACAGGAAAAACAAGTAACAGGAAATTACAAATTTAAATGCAAATACAAACTCTTGTATAACACAAGACCGCCTCGTGTTATACACGAGTTGTGCTATACTTGTCTGATGGTGCTTCATTTTAGAAAAGAAAAAGTCTCGATTTGCACAACAATAAGCAAATTACC
>NW_015113151.1:320587-323432 GCF_001443285.1 Poecilia latipinna | reverse complement strand
TGTATTTTACCTTGTGCTGCCTTTTAACACACTCAATAAAGATGATTGATTTTTGTAATAAAACTCATCAAGTAAAGTACATGGTCTAATTCAAAATGTCTTCAGCAGTTCAATCAAAAGCCTCAATGTAAATTTTCACAAAGTTGCGGCACCTGAAACCCCCCAAATTCACATCAGGCCCCTAACTCAGCAAGAAAACCTCAGAATAAAATGTTCCATTCAAGCAGCCAATCAGCTGCTGCATCTCCTTTCATGGAAAAATCTGCGTCATAACGTCTGCAGATAAAACCTATGAAACTGTCACTTAGATCCAGGTCAGCGTCAGTCATGGATGAACTGCTGAAGATTCTCATTGTTCTCTCTGGTAATTTTAAGATTTATCAATATATAAATAACAATAAACATGTTTATTTGAAAAACATAAACTATGTTTCCAGTTTAAATATCTTCAGTGTTTTGGCTTTAAATCTGAAGTAATAGTCAGGTTATTTTGAATGTCTTTCTTTTTCAGGTCTTATTTCCTGGAGTCTTTGCTCCATTTCTGCTTCAATGTTGGAGACGATTGTACGGCGTGGAGACAACATCACCATCTACTGCGACTGCAAAGTGTCAACTGGAATATATGTAGCTTGGTTCAGGAACTGTTCCCATGAATACCAGCCGACTCTTGTTGTAGATTGGAAGAAGAGCTATCTTTATGAAAGAGAAATCAGATTCCCTCGCTTTAAATTTGTGAAGAATGAGTCGTCCAACTCCTATGACCTGATGATCATCAATATCACGAATTCTGATGAGGGACTTTATTACTGTGGAACTTTTGAAACAAAGGTGGAGAAAGACGAAAACAAAAATATTTTCTCTAAAGAAGCTTACGTCTATGGCAACCTCACCACAAGGATCACACTGTGTAAGTACTTTTTCTATAGTGCTTCTGGAAGAATGATTATTTTATGCAAGTTTGAATAAATGTATTTCCCATTGAAGTTTAACTGCATTAAAATAGTATCAATTTCATGTTTCACCTAAACATATTTTTGCTGTAAAGGTAACATTTTGAAAAAACAAAAAGAACATTGTTGAAAAAAAATTCAAGTGCTTTGTTAGAGAGAAAGATATGCTTTGTGCATTTACAAAAGTAAGTCCATCTGAGATTAAGAAAGTTTCCTCAAATGCCTTTCATTGTTTAGCAAATGACTCATCATTCCTGTTTACTATGATCAATTAAAGACTATATATCATCAGACTTTACTGGACCAGCTAATACAGCTGTAAACATTCAGTCTCAATATAAGAGTTTAAAAAATGTCATCTCTTCACAGTTCAAACATTCTAAAAATTGCAAAAATAGTTAATCAATCAATCACATCTATTTGTACAGCACATTGGGACAAGGCAATTCAAAGTGCTTTACATCACAGAAACACAAAAATGCAGTCATAAAATGCACATAGTTGATAATACATTACATTTTGATAAAACATGAAAACAGGTACTATTTCAAACTTTGTGATAATTATATGTTTATCCATTTTTAGATACAGAGACTCATTTACCACATCCAAATATTTCCACGACAGTGGAGGGATGTGGTTTGTGCTGGAAGTTGCTCTTCTCTCTGTGTCCGGCCTTTTCTGCTCTCTCAGCTCTCGTCTCTGCATTTCTGGTTTATCGGCTATGCCAAAAGTCAGGTAAATGCAATTTTCATGGCTTTTCTCATTTAAAGCTATAAAACCATGATTGCTTGTTTCTTTCAATTTTATTACATTGGAGATTTTCTAACATCTGCAGCAAACACCCAAGCTGAGAAAAAGAGAGGAAACACTTTAAGGCAAACAGAGGAGACACAGGTAAAAAAAAAGACCATTAATTTATTTTTGCTTTAGAAAAAACAATTCTCTTAAATGGTAATTAAACTTTATTAAACAGTGATGATTCTGAATATTAAATTCTAGGATGAGAATGTGTGTTATGCTGCCTTGGAAATTCATCAGCCATCACAGAGAATTAAGAGGAAGAGGACGAACCCGAGTTCAGATTTCAGCACATACTCTGCTATCAAGACATTCCAGGAGGAGATTCATGTTTAACTTAGAGGTTGAAACAAAATTTAAAGATAATTTCTAATTGCTTTCTTTGATTTATGTTCTTTCTCTAACTCAGAAATCAAACAAAAATTAGTAGCTTTCACAATCACAAATAAGTAATTTTCAGACAACTTTTGACTTGATGGCTTTTAAATCTTGATCAGAATGAAGCCCTCCTTACTCGTGCATCGACTATTCCAGACATGGCTGCATGTCTGAAAGCAAATGTGCTCATCTCACCTAGACAGCTTTGACAGAAACATCAGGGAAATTTTCAACAAATTATATTCTTCTGATGACTATATTTTTATTTTAATTTTCAGTAACAGTAAAAATATGTATTTATTTTTTTTTATTTTATTTTGGACATTGAAATACATTTGTAGGCTCTTTCAATGTCATTTACTTAAACTTCAATTTAATTTCTAATGACCTGAAACATTTTAACCTCAGATCTTCTGACCATGTTCTTTTACAACCTGCTTTGTACTGTTCACTTGAAAAAATTGCAAATAAAATAAAAATATTAGCAAATTTTGGTGAATTTTTTTTTCTCAAATTTTCACCAAAAAATGTATATATATATATTTTTTTACAGTTTTAGGTCTTTCACATTTAATACAATACAAATGTACTCTGTCAACCACATGTCTGTTGATTTAATTCAGCATAGAACTGAATAGAAAATTCTATCTATCTATCTATCTATCTATCTATCTATCTATCTATCTATCTATCTATCTATCTATCTATCTATCTAT
>NW_015113151.1:306799-317146 GCF_001443285.1 Poecilia latipinna | reverse complement strand
GAAAAGAAATTTCCTAATTTCAAATTTCTGAAGAACTTTACGTTTGATTCCTATGACCTGCTGATTGTGCAAGCCAATAATGCTGATGAAGGGCTCTATTACTGTGGAACTGAAGAGTCAAAGGTGGAACTATACGAAAATAAAACCATGGTGAAGAAGACAATCTACCAATACGGCAACATCACCACAAAGATTACACTTGGTAAGTAACTATTTCTAATACTTCTGACTGTAAAAATTGATTATGGAAGTCTAATTATTATAAAGTGTGTAACTGCAGAAGTGTAAAACAAACTAATGCAAATAATGCACCATCACGTACCACTCACATTCAGTAGGGAGGATAGGCTGACAAAAACACTATTTGGTTGTAATAGTTCGGAATAATATTAATATTAAAATTAATAACACACATTTACTTTTTCGATAAAATGTTTCTGATTATATTTGTTTAATTTTATCATTATGACTCATTATGCTGTGAGAGAATACTGTGTGATGCTTAAAACAAAATAAAGAAAATGTCTAAGTATCGACTGGATTTGTGACTCTTATGCTGCATCGTTTGCCCACAAATAAAAATCAAGACATCTTATGTCATTATCAAAAACTGTTACACAGAAATGTGGAAGATTAGGTCCATCTGTGGAAATGGTTACATCAGTAGTGTTGAAGTTGTTAATGTTTTACATTAGTGTATGTCTAGCATTGGCTTTACATGATTTTCTGATTGATTATTTAAATATTTACATATAATAATAAATTTAATCTAAAGATCACCAACAAATAATGCAACTTAAATTCATTGGTGCTTTCTGTTTGATACAGATTCCAGTGTTGCTCCTTCAAATAAGACCATGTCTTTTGAGGACTGCGGTCTGTGCTGGAAGCTGCTCTTCTCTCTCTGTCCTGCTGTTTTTATTTTTTCCACCTTCTTGACCTCAATTTTTGGTTTTCTCCGCTGGAAAGCAGGTGCTGGCAAAAGTATGCTTTCAAATTTACATTTAGATCGCAGTATTTTGATACTTAACTCGCATCACTCCTGTTTTCATTTCTGCTGCAGAAACACCGCATGATAAGGAAGAGAAATGTGACTCCGTGAGACCAACAGAAAAAACAGAGGTAATTAAATAACTTAAATAATTCAAACATCTATACTTCATGGACCTGGTAAAGTGTAGTTAGAGTTTTCTGTGATGGATCGCAATTTTTTTCTACACATATTTTATTATCTAACAATGTTGCTAACTTTGCGAATAAAAATGTTTAATTTCAGAGGGATGACGTGTGCTTTGCTGCCCTGGAAGTCCATCTGGCATTTCAGAAAAAAAAGAAGAGAATGATCCACAGATCAGACTTCTGCATCTTTACTGATGTCATATACAACATGAAAATTGAAGATTAAACTGTTCTGATCTCAGTGTTTGTTAATTTGGTTCTGATTGAATGAGTGAATGAATGAATGAATGAATGAATGAATGAATGAATGACAATTGCTGCCAGGCCCATCTGTTTTTATGTGATGTGTATCAGAACTAACCCCCAGTTCAAAAGTATTTGAAATTCTTTAAAAATTTCAGTGTAAGACAGAAACCTGAAGTTTCCAAGTAAAATCTGGTCCTGGTAAGAGAACAGTGGTGGAAAACGCTGATATCCTGGAGGCAAGCCCAACATGTGTGAAGCTGACATCAATGCATGTTGTTCCAGTTCATTCATATGAAGAACTAATCCAGTTCAGAAAGGTTCAAATAAATGGATTAATATTCATAGCTGATATCCTAAGCTACATTAGCTTGCCTGTTGCGTTGAACTATGAGGGTCAGTGACCTTTGCCCTACCCATGGCCCTGTTGCCAGTATACCAGTGTCCCTGCCTCTGTGAATAGATGTCACCGAGACTTGGATCTCGCCACCAGAGGGTCAGTCCTGCAGATGCGCTGACCCAGTTGTCAAGTCATCACATTTTATCTTTAGTCAGACTCACTCAAATCATTAATTTATCATTTTGAGGACACAAAAACACTGACTAACAGTCAACATAGCTAAGAAATCATCAGAGTAATTCACTTCACATGACATTGGTCATAATATTATGCCTTATCAGTGTGTACATACAGCTTGTGTGGACACATAAAACATGTTTGCAAGTTTGACCATCAAAACAAAACTATTAAATAAAGCAAGAAAACAAAGAAAATAAGTTTTGGAGTATTGTTATCTATTTATCATGTAAAGTAAAAAAACACTTCCTGGAAAGGTGATAATACAGAAATTAATATTAAATTTGTTTTCATTTTTCTTAACGCTTAATGTATTTCTGCTGCATTTTGTGTCTTTGTTTTTGATCTCTCCTCTTGGACAGTGAAACTGCTGCAGTCTGAAAGTGCAGTCTGTCCTCTGCAGAAGTGTGGAGGACTCTTGTCATTGTGGATTTCCTGTTTTACTGAGCAGAGGTTGTGGTTGAAGGCTAACTTTGCTTTCAATTTTGTCTTATTTCACACATCTGCATAAACAACGAAGTTAACACATCTATAAATAAACTCAATAAGAAGTTTGTTTGATTTTTAGATTGAACTTCTGCAAATGAAAGATTCACACAAAATGTTCCAGAAGCAGCTTTTTAAAAGTAGTAGTAGTAGTAGTTTGTTATGAACATTAAGAAATGCATAAGATCAATAAACAGAAAAATGATATCTAGAGGCAGATATTTTCTAAAAGAAAAGGCTTTGGGAATATAAGAGCAAAGTCAATCAGGGTTGCATGAATTTTAAAAGAACCCCTCTTTATTTTGGTTCTAATTATTGTCATTTCTCTACCACACAATACATATTTTAGCTGAAATGTCTCTATTGTGATGCACAGAGGCTTGCACAAGTTTTCATACAGATTAAAACAAAAGTCCTTTGACTTTATATGAATAGCAGTGGCGAGTTTTATGGTGTGAATCTATTGGGCATTCTAACCCTCTTCATTTCACCATTATATATTAGTTTTATTAATCTAGCCAAACCTCCAGTCACTTCTGAACTCTTGCATCATGCTATGAAACATAGACACAAATTGTTAAGAGGAAAAAACAGCTCAACATAGTCTTTATTAATAGCTTTGTGCAAACGTGGTCTAATTGCTAATTAAAATCCTACATCACAATCTTTGGATATTTATTTCCTTAACCTAAAGCTTATTGCACACTGTTATATGCTGCCGCCTTGTGGGTATCTTTCAAGCAACGTGACCTGAACAAGCTGCAAGTTGCAAACAATGATGCAACAAGAGTCCTTTGTGGGTTGCCCAGAGGGAGAAGTGGCAGTCAGAGGTTCATCGCTGTGATGTTTACACCTCTAAATAACTTTTAAAGATGTAAGAAGTTAATGTTCACTTTCAGGGAATGACTCAATGATTCTGGTAACAGAAAGTTTAGGACTTACAGATTTTTCAGAGAGTTCTGGTTCATCCAGTCTGAGGAGACACCGGTTGAAGTGTTTGTGTGTTTGCAGTTATTTCTTTTTAATTAATTTAGATTTTTTTTTCTTATTCTATGATTTTGTATTTCAAGATTGTTTTCATATTCCTTGTTATGGATGTCCAACAAAACATTTAGATGGGTGAATCAGTTGAAAGGATATTAAAACCATGTGGCCACTCTAGCCAATCTCCTCCAGCCACATGTAACCAAACGTGAACTGGCCTACATGCAAAAGAGTTCATGAGAGGATCCAGTTTGATGGTTTGATGTTGCAAAAAGACTTCAGACCTGGGGAGTGTGGACATCCCAACAACCCTGAACATACATCCAGGTGGGTTGAAAAAGTTACAGGACACACACCCTCAGGAATTTGGGGTTCAACACATCTTTGCATTTAAATCAACAGTTGGGTTTTATTATTAAAGAAAAAAATTGTATCTTGAAAAATTCTAATAGAATATTTCTCTGTTCCCAAATACATCTGTGATTGTGCGCACCTGTCCACATTCAAAAAATGACTCATGAAAAAGGGAAAAAAAGACACTGACCTGTCTCCAGTAATGTATATATACAAAAAAATGGGCAATTTCAACCACTATTTTACCAACAATGAGGAGGCAAAATTTGGTCCAAAATAAAAATAAAACAACCACAGACAACATCAACTGAAAAACATTTGGGGGAAATGTTATATCACATCATTTTTTTATGTATGACTATGGTCCTGAATTTTTATGTTATTTTTTTTGTAGTTTCTTTTTTAACGTGCTATGTTTTTAAGTGTTTGATGTACTTAGTGTTCTGTCTGTAATTTAACTTGACTCCTGCAGCGTGTCTTTGACTGCTTAGGAAATATACAAATAAAATATATTATTATTATGTACAGACCCTTTCCAAAGAATTAGAATATCATGGAAAAGTTGTTTAATTAAGTCCAAGCATGCATACTGCTTTACTGAATTGTACATATCATATGTTTTGCTAGTTGTGCAGATCATCTTTAAATAATTACAGACCCTTTACAAAAAAGTTGAATATCACAGAAAAGTTGTTTAATTCCCAAAATTCTATTCAAAAAGTTACACTTTCAAAGTCCACAGGTTAAACGATTTCAAGTATTTGTTTGTTGTTACATAATTTTGGCTTCCAGCTCATAAAACCTATGAAAACAGGAATTAAAAAAAATCAGAATACTCTGAAGAAATCAACCCAAATTTTACAGGGCATGAATGTTGTAAATTGAGTTTGACACACTAGTCATCTACTAAACTCAAAGCACCACCAAGTCTCATTGGATTGCTTCAGTTTGGTTCAGTTGTCTCAGTTTGGTTCAATATGGGGAAGTCTTGATACCCTTATATTGGGTAAGCTACAAAAGGTCATAGCTAAGGAGGCTGTGACCTTCACAGAATGCTGTATCCAAGCCTATCAATTGAAAGTCTAGTGGAAGGGCAAAATGTAGCAGGAGAAGATGCATCAGCCAGTGAGATGACTGTGGACTCCAACGGATTATCAAACCAAGAAGATTCTAGAACCTGGCAGAGATCCAGAAAGAGTGGAATGAGGCCGGAGTCACAGCTTCAAAAACCACCACCATCAGACGCATCCAGGAAATGGGCAACAGCTGTCGGGTTCCTCGGGTCAAACCACTTCTGAACCTGAGCCAACATAGGAAACGAACGAGTCAACTGGGCCAAGGAGAAGAAAAGCTTGACTATTGGCCAGTGGTCCAAGGTCCTCTTTTCCAATGAAAGTAAAGTGTACAATTCATTTGTTAAACAAGGTCCAAGGGACCAAAACCTTGGAAGAGGATGAGTGAGGAACTGAACCCAAAGTACTTGAGGTTGAGTGTGAAATATCAGTCAGGATTTGGGTGCATTGTCCACTGAAGGTGTTGGTAAACTCTGCTTTCTTAAATCCATGGTCACTGCAACAGTCAACCAGATTGTTAGGACTTCATAATTCCTCTAAAACATTCTGGTAGACTGTTACAGTGATGAGCTGCAGATTTCATCTTCCAGCTGGACCATCACAGTGCTTGACTGGCCATAGATTCTCAATGGGGTTCTCAAGCCCCATTGAGAATCTGTGGGGTTTTCTCAGGAGGAAAACGAAGGACACCAGATCCAACAACAACGAAGAGCTGACAGCAAGCATCAAGGAAATCTCGGCTTCCATAACTCCCAGGTAACGCCACAGGCTGATTGTTTTAATGTCACATTACATTGAGGCAGTCATTAAGGCAATGGGATTCCCAACCAAGTATTGAAGACTGATATGTTGTTTTAAAACAATATGTTTAAAAACAAATATTGTCATTTTTATTTCTTTCTGCAAAAACTGAGAAGTAGTTAAGGCTGATTTCTTCAGAGTATTGTAATTTTTTTAATTCCTGTTTTTATGGGTTTTATTTGCTGGAAGCCCAATAAACAAACAAATGCTTGAAATTGTTTAAACCGTGGGTCTTGAATCTATAATCTACGAAAGTTTAACATTTTAAATGGAATTTTACTTTTCCATAACATTTTTTTGGAAAGGGTCTGTAATTATTGAAAGATGATCTACACAACGAGCAAAAACATATAATGTGTACAATTCAGTAAAACAGTACGCATGTTTGGATTTCAGTAGACCAACTAAAACCTACCTCCAAACTGAAACCTCTCTATTCTTTGTTTTGATTGTTTTTCTTTTTTATGATAGTTTCACAAAGCAGAAACTGAAAACAAGTCACACTTCACTTTATACACCACTACCAAAATACAGACCACACAATACAATGTTCCATTCGATCAACCAATCAGCAGCAACATCTCCTTTAATGGAAAAAGTTTCACAACATCATCAGTATATCCGCAAATAAAGGCTGTGAAACTGCCCTTCAGCTCCAGGTCAACGTTAACCATGAACCAGCTACATGTCGCTCTGGTGATTTGCTTCGGTAATTTTAAATTTTAATTAATGACTGAATAGCAGTGTATGGGAAATACATAGAAAGTATTTCACGTATTTTTACTTTATACGTAATATTTGAATGTTGTTCTGCTAGAATTTATCTGAAGAAAATTTTATTACTGTATTTCTGTTCCAGGAGTAACTTTATGGAGTCACTTTTCAATTTCTACATCAGAGGTCCAGATGACTGCCAGACCTGGAGAAAACATCCTTCTCTACTGTGACTGCAAGCAGTCATCTGGAGTGTATATAGTTTGGTACAAGAATTCCTCACATGAAGACACACCAACTCTTGTTCTAAATGTAAAGACTGATTTAGAAACTGAAAAGAAATTTCCTAATTTCAAATTTCTGAAGAACTTTACGTTTGATTCCTATGACCTGCTGATTGTGCAAGCCAATAATGCTGATGAAGGGCTCTATTACTGTGGAACTGAAGAGTCAAAGGTGGAACTATACGAAAATAAAACCATGGTGAAGAAGACAATCTACCAATACGGCAACATCACCACAAAGATTACACTTGGTAAGTAATTATTTTTAATTACATGAAAAGTGTAAATAAAAGTGATCATGAAAATCGAATTACCTGACAAAATATGGAGACAAATGTAGAGGAGGAAAAACAAATTTACAAATAGCAAAATCAGCACAAGATTCACACTTAGAAGTTTTAGTAAAATGTGATTATCTTGTTTGTGAAAAACAATTTTGCTGAATCATCCTTAAAATGCTTTAATATTTTTTTCAAAAACCTCAACAATGTGAAACATCATTTTATTTATTGTGTAAATGCTGAAACAAAATTGAAATTTTTTGTGTGATTGTCACTCTGCAATTTTTACATATGGTTAGATAATGGATACCCTGGGGGAAACAGTTATGTTGATAAATATTCCCAAAGTAGTGTGACTTCATTCATAGTTCACAATAAAATAAAATATAATTTTTGGAATTATTAAACTTTACTCGCAACCTCTTTAATTTAATGGCTCCAGGATGCAGCTACATTCTTAGTAGTAGATAATTACTCAAAAATTTATATAAAAAAAACAAAACAAATAAAGACATGATGCTTATTAAATCATATACCAGCTCAGGTTTTATATCCAGTCGTATTCAATTAGCTAGATTATGTAGTTCTGGTGAGGCTTTTTTGTTGGATCAAAAGTAAGCTTTGAATGCAGCAACCATTAAGCAGGTATTAAATGTACATTTCATTGAGGCCAAATTTCTGAATTACAAATGTCTTTTTCATTGGGCTGATAAATAAATATATAAATGTGGTATAAATTCGGTTTTTCATGACAAAAAATGCTTTAGAATTAACAGAAATAATGGCTTGAAAGCATCAGTCTGTGCAAAATTAGTCTATATAATGTGCTTCACTTTGTATGGAATTGAGATGCGGAAATTAACTTTTTCAGGAATATTTTAAAGAAAGTCACCTTTCCGCCTCGTTAATCTTTAGCTAAAGAGTTAAAGATTTAACTCTGTGGAGATTCAAGTTTCTGCCTTGAATCTAAAAGTTTTAAGTCTCTGCTCTGACTGGTCCACCCCAAAGCAAAAATTTTACTGTCTGATATGTTGCTGAAATGAAAAGATTACACATTAATTGATACTTTGAAAAATGTTTGTTCTCAATACAGATCAAACTGTTTGTAATTCAAATATTACCCAGACTGTGGAGGGCTGCGCTGCCTGCTGGAAGATGCTCTTTTCCCTCTGTCCAGCTCTTTCTGTCCTTTTTGCCCTCATTTCCGGAGTTACGGTTTATCTCTTTTACAAGAAAGCAGGTACTTGTGAATTTTGTCATTTTTTTATTTCTAGCTGTCATAATGACTCTTTGATCCTGAGAATTAACCTCAGCGTTTTACATTCATTCCTAAAGCTAAAAAAGCTCAAGAAAACAACAGGAAACTTGAAACAAGAAGACAAATCAGGGAAACACAGGTAAAAACACTATTTATATTTAATCTGAGTATGATAAATCAACGTAATTTTTAACTGACATATTACCAGGACAGGTTTGTGCTTGATAGTCTAGCTAAAATATCAGGCCCCATCATTTGTTAATAATAATACAAATAAAAAAAAAACATCTTGAATTTTAGGATGAGAATGTTTGCTACGCGGCTCTGGAAATCCATCGGCCATCACAGAGACCAAAGAGGAAGAGGAAAACCCAGGCTTCAGACTTCAGCACATATTCTGACCTTAAAACATCTGCGGTGTAGGAGCTTGACTCTGAACTCAGAAGTTTTAGTCCTGAACAATAAGTACCAGTTATATTCTTTCTCCCATTCCCTAAGAATCTAACATATACCTTCCTTCCTGACAAAACAAAGTAATTTTTCTGTGCCTCTTTTCCAGTACAACCCAATTGTCATATTTTGTCATTTAGAATTTTTTTCTGTGGAGTTAAATCCAATGTTTTTGGCCATTTTTGTGGAAAATTTGCAATAAACTTACAGTTATGCATTAGCAGGGAAAAAACACAGCAATCTGTTGATTTTACGTAAATTTCCACAATCACAGAATCAATAACCGAAAACTGGGTGGACTGATTTGGTGTCTGGAGTCTTGAGGGCCACACAAAAAGCCTAGGCGGGCCAGATTTGGCCCCTGGGCCTTGAGTTTGACACATGTGCTCTATTGGATCAAAATGTTCCCACATGTGTAAAACAGTTTTCTCACAAACTCAAAATGCACCTAATATCACACACAAACTCACAAATCACCAGCACTTAGGATCTGCATGTGAGCTGAGCATTGCAGTCTGAATCTGTTGAAAATACTCAAATCTCATTATGAACCAGACAGGCTTCAAACACCATCAATGACTCACCAGGAACAATACAAGCCTTCATAGATTTCTTGAGACAATCCTTGAAGCCACAGTGTTTTATTATTGAGTTATAGTAAGGAGTCAACTCAAAAGGGGGGTTTCTCAACCTACCCGCATCAAAACATTCAGAATAAAAACATTCCAGTATGAATTTACCAAATTTACAATGGCTGGGACTTTTATTATTATTATTATTATTTTACATTCAGTTATAAGGTGCAGACATTTATCTGAAGAAGAAAATTGGACATATTGGTTATCTAAAGTTAGTTAATTATTTAGTTAGTAAATAACTTACGTGCTTTTATAAGACTAAACTGAGTGGACAGTATGGCCAAACCGAACCCCCAACGTCTTTTTGAGTGGTGAGAGTTACAGGAAATGCAGACTGTCAAACAGCCCCTTCAAACTTGTGCAAAGTATACGTGCAAAGAGATTGGACCTGCAGATAAATTCAGTTTTGCAGTCCATTACTTTACATAGCTGCCTTTCCATTCTGTGTCAAAATTAGACATTGTTTTTAATAGTCACCAATCTTCTGTCACTGTATGACCTATTGGTTTAGCCCTTCGGGTAACTCAGAAATGAAGGTATGAAGTAAACTGCAGTGAAGCCTGAATTTGGGTCAAACAAACTATTTTTGTGTTTACCCTTTTTACATCTGCAGCTTTACATAAAGCAAATATATTGATTTTCTGACAAAGTGATCAAGTAAAGGTTAGAGATTCTGTTATATAGTTTCCATTGAAACATTAAAGAAAACAAAGCTGCCAGTAAAACTAACCACCATCCACAACCTCTTTTTGTTGTGTCAGATACACCGGAAACCCACACTGACAAACAGCCCCCTGTTAATCTGCAGAAGGTGACGTGTGCTGACAGATTAAGCCTGCGGATGAGTCCAGTTTGACTGTCCACAGCTACGAGAAACAGAATGAAACAGTGATGCTATCGAAACTCAGACCTGCTGAGTGTCAAGTCTATTTTTGTCTCCTTGAAAGAAGGTTATATGTGACAAAATGTCTGAGACTTCACGCCTACAATAACCATAGTGTTGTATATTTCATGGAAAAAAAAAA
>NW_015113151.1:298442-303005 GCF_001443285.1 Poecilia latipinna | reverse complement strand
GCAGGATTTCCTGTTTTGACTCCTAGTTACTCTACTGCTGTATCTCAAACGTCTGGAGTCATACACCGAAATAGCCAGCAGATGCCATCAGTGCCTTGTAAATGGGCTTGATTGTGCAAATTGTTGACTTGCCAGAATTTTACAGGAAGTCAAACACAACTGACTTACTGAAACTCTGTCTGCATGAATATTGTTTTAATGTTGATTTTATGCAGAAGTGTGTGCCAAGATGTGGTGGATTTCTTTGTGGGATGGTGTGAAAATAATCCTATAATCTTGAGCGAAAAGGGTGATCAGTGTAGATTTCATGTGAAACGGGAATATGCAAAATGCTATTTCTGTTGTGGTTGAAGAAGTTGAGGGGGTGAAGAGTAAATATCACAGTGTTCACTTAAACCACAGACCAGTCAACAGTGAAGCTGTCAGCAAAAACAAACGGAGTAGAATATACTTCTCAAGGAAGCTCAAGTCATGCTTGCACCAAGATGCAAAGTATCAGAGCCAATATGAAATGAGTGTGCAATGATAAACACATCATAAAATAAGAAAATAATTTATAACCCTGAAGAAGACTGTCACACAACAATAAAGTTTCTTCAGTCAGAGGTTTATTTACATTTGCTGTGTTACAGGCAGGTACAGATGAATCTTCCAGTCAACAGCCAACACCAGCTATAATATCTAAATAGTCTTTTGAAGAGTTATTACAATGTTTATGTTTTTCTTTGGATCAAATAGTCTCTTTAAAGTGAATTTAGTTTAATTTTAAGCAATCAGTCAACAAATTCTATAGACTGGTTACTTAAACTGTGAGTCACAACTTTAACCATCTCTCAGCTTTCCATCATAGTCCAACTTCGATGGACAGCAGAAGATTCTGGTTGTGTTCTTATGTCATTTTAATATTTATTTTACTTCTAAATAACATTTCCGAAAATCAGTTTGAGTACAATTTCCTTTTAGCACTTTTGTACACGTTGCTTATTTTCCATTTTAAATCTTTTAATCTTGATTGAAGACTTGATTCCCTAAATTCTAGTCCAAAACTTATTTTGTATAATTATTTGCGCTCTACGGCATCCCAGCTACGGATGAATGCAATGTCAGGAGAAACCATCAATCTGAGTAGTGACTGCATATTTGAACCAGAGTAAATGTGATGTACTTTTTTCAGGAACATGTTCCCATGATTAGAGGAGTAAAAATGCACCAAAAGAAGCCCAGAAGCTTCCAGGGTTGTGGTATCATTCCCAAAAGGTTCCAAGGCATACACAGTATTCTGAATGTGAATAAGCAAATAACCCCCAAGGACAACTAGTTAAAATACCAGTAAAAACATGTACAAAATAAGGATTTATTTGAAATTAAATCCTACTGTACTGCCTTTGCTGGTAAAGGTTAAGCAGGTAGTGTGATGTTGAAATCTAGAAATATGTTGTGATGATTGCCACAACTAAGGAGGAGGATGAGATTAAAAAGATGAGACAAAAAATGTAGTTATTTTGAGATTAAGTTGAGATCAAATATTAAACATGATGAGCAAAGGAACATGCAAAGCTCATATCTCCAGAAAGCATCTGTGTGAAGATAGAGTCCAGCAGTAACAGTTGTAAATACATGTGAGTTTGCTGACATGTAAAAGTGAATTCAGAATATTTAGCAGCAGTTCTTTTCAGAAACTTTAAGGCATACACCTGGAACGACTAAAAGAGCCAAAAATTATAAACTTCTGGTGACTCTTTAGGAAGTTTTATACGATTGGACGGTAATGACACAAAGTTATACAATGTACTATTTAGGCTTCTGGAAATCCAGTTTGTGTTGTAAAAGCTGTTCCTTTTTGAATTTGTTTTATATGTTTTTGTTTTTTATTATATTGTATTTTTCTTGTTTTGTTTTGTTTTATTTTGTTGTGTTGTTTTATTTTGTTGTTTTGTTGTTGTTTCATACCATTGTTGCTGATACAATATGAAATATTTTGAGTAAATACAGTATGTGATGCAAAAGCAATGTACAAGTAATACAATAAAATGGATTTTAAATCTGTAAATCTTGTATATTTGGTAAAACATTATTTTGGACATGAGAGCATCTACTCAGTTGCACATACTTGCAAACCGAGTACGTAAGTTTGTATTGAAACTGACACATGAAAACTTCCCTCGTTCTGAAGCTTCACACTAAAATCCTGTGGTGTGGTTGGTTTTATTTAGACTCTTTACCAAATCTCACCATGTTGCAACAATTCAAAAAGCCTAACTGTATTTTGAACAGCGTCATCTGTAAAACCACAGAATGAAATGTTCCATTCAACCAGCCAATCAACAGCTGCTTCTCCTTCAATGGAAAGATCTATGTCATCTTATCGACCTGTAAAAACCTGCAAGACTTTCTTCAAGCTCCACCATGGATGGACTGCAGACAATTTTGTTTTTTTTCTTAGGTAACCTTTTAACATTTGAGTAACATTTACTTTCCAAAAATATAAACAATCTTGATGTCATTCTATGCTGATCACAACGTTATAATTTATTTTTCTTTCAGGACTAGTATTCTGCAGTCATTATTGCATTTCTGAATCAGTGCAGGAGGTGATCTTCAGCCCTGGAGAAAACATCACTCTATACTGTGACTGCAAAGCATCAACTGGAGTATTTGTGGTCTGGTTCTTCAGGAACTGCTCCCTTAGAGACCAGTCTCATTATGTTTTAAATGCTAAGGATCAGATAAGAGAAGACACAAAATTTCCACGTTTGAAATTTTTAAGAAATGATTCTTCAGAATCTTATGACCTACTGGTTATAAATGCTACTAATTCAGATGTGGGCTTCTATTACTGTGGAACCGAAGAGACAAAAGTGGAGATAAACAATGAGAAGAACATCTTCCAGAAAGACATTTTTACGTATGGAAATATCTCTACAACTCTCATACTCGGTAAGCAGTTTTGAATTTTCTATGTATTGTGTTGCGACTTGAGTTTCCTAAGAAAAGCTACATTTAAAAATTAAGTGACAACAAAGATTACATTTTTTCTTGAACACAAAAATAGGTAGAGAGGAGAAACATTACAATATTCCAAATGTAATGTATTATGCATTGACTTTGGCACACGATTTGTAATTTCAGGGTATATTAAGTTTAGAAAGGAGAAACGGGCTCAAACTAAGAAAAATACTTCACCAAACTTAAAAGTTTGGTGAAGTATGTTGGATGTTGGATTGAGTATCTCATAGCAAAATATGAGTTCTGAATAGAAATATTCTGTACATTTAATTTAAAAAGAACTTTGTGTTTGATCAAGACACCTGTGGGCCCTGTTCTGACTTTAAGAAGACAGCGGAGGACTGCGATGCCTGCTGGAAGCTGCTCTTCTCTCTGTGCCCGACTATTTTTCTGCTCTCTGTTGTTTTCTCCTCACTTTTAATTTACCTGCTTTGTCACAAGACAGGTACTACAATAATCCACTCTTTTGCTCATTTAAAGTTAAGCTATTGTAATGAAATATTACTAAGTGGATATTTTCCTTCTTTAAGGTAAAGGTAAAGAAGATCAATCTGAACAAAAAAGATACATGGAAGAGATGCAGGTAACGATACAGACTTTTTTTTTTTGCCCGTTGGCGAGCACAGGTATTCTTTGTGCCACAATTATTTGCCCTTGTGTTGTAGTTACATTTTTCAATGAAAATCGTCAAGTCTGTTATCCTTTTTTTTTTTCATTGTCCTTCCACTATATAAAGATTGCTATAATATTATGTTTTAATAATTCTGAATTTCAATCTTAGGATGAAAACATTTGCTATGCTGCCTTGGAATTCCATCAGCCATCATAGAGACCAAAGAAAACCAAAATGAAAGCCAAGTACCACCAATGAAGATCCCCATTCTCCTTGGATATAATCTGACAAGGATCAATGTTCTCTCTTTTATTGTATCATCCTTCAAAGCTAGACTTTGTCAAAAGTTTTTCATCCTTTTCATAAATGTTTATGTATATTTTTAACATGTGGTTGAGGAAAAATTAGGTTGCTCGTTAAATACTTATTTTTTTTACGTCTAATGTATTTCTTTTTGTTTCTGTGAAAGAAAATTATTTAATTGCACTTCAACACTAAAAGGACACTATGTTTTATGATAGCAAAAAACAAAACAAAAAAAGTTTTCTAGCTGTCAAACAAGTTAGGGAACCCTCTCTAGCTGTAGTTACACATTTTCCCTGAAATAACTTCAGTTAGAAACTTCCCGGAACAATCTAACAGTCTAAAAAGAAGTTTTCCCCAATCCTCATTTACAGCTTTGATGTTTGAAAAGTTCCTTACATCTACAACCATGTGAGGTTTCAGTTCAACTCACAGTATCGCAATAAGATCAACATCACAAGCTCAACTCATGTCAGGACCTTTCAAGGTTTAATTTTCCACTAGTCTGACATGATTTTACTCATATTTTTGGGTCATTGTAATGTCATAGGGTTTGGTTCTGTTTCAGCTTTTTTTTTTTTTTTTTTTTTAACCGGGTATTTTTTTTTTTTTTTCAACCCCAAAAAATTAATTTTTTGTTT
>NW_015113151.1:288781-295353 GCF_001443285.1 Poecilia latipinna | reverse complement strand
ATTATTTTTGGGCCTTTTAAATGCTAAGGGTGTTGGTTTTGTTTCACTTTTTTTTTTTTTTTTTTTTATTACACAGGTACTCTTTTATTTTCTTCAAGCCACATAAAATTAATGATTAGTTAAAACATTTCCAAATCATGACACCTCTTGCTTCATACTCTTGGTGTGTGTATTTTTCTGTTTTTAGCATTTAGTTTATGTCTTATGTGTCCTATATACACTTTGTACTAACCTGTAGAAAACTTGGTCTGTCTATGTTTGAGAATTTCTAAAGAAGGCTACGTCTGAGCATCTCTTTGTTTTTCTATCCACAGTAGCAAGTGCCTGCTATGGATTATTTGTTGACAGCTTACAGTTTGCGGAGACTTCTTTCAGAATCTTGCAGTCTGCATTCAGAGTGAACTTGTTTGGATAGCCATAAAACGTAAACTTTTGTCATATGTTATGTTACATTTTCTGATATGCAATCATAAAACGTAATGGTTTGGTTTTACTGTTAAAGCTTTTAAGGGTCCTGTAATATGGTTGAGAGTGTTTTCTAGGATCGAAAAGGGACGAACCAAAAGACCTTTCTTGCTTGAATTCTTGATTTCTTCCTAAAGTCTCCCTAAAGTTAAGACAAATATTTAAAATCCAAATTACGTGTGAAAACTTGATAAAGTTAAATCTTTAATCAGTATAATCTGAATATTAATGTTCAACCTCACAAAGAATTTTTCTTTGGTTAATTGGAATGTATGTTTGTTTATGTACTGTTTCTTTGCCTAGTAATTTAAATCTACCTAATTGATTACTAATAAGTTAACATTATTTTAGGGAGTAAATGTAATAAAATAATTCAATGATCCATGTGATTCTCAATTAATGAAAACATGTGTGAACTAATTCTGACAGTCAGCTCAAGCAGTGCTTCTGATTTACGGGTGATATTTAGTACGCTGCAGGATACATCAAGCATGAACTTTGGGCAGTCTTTTTAAGCTGCAAAGCATCCTGCTTCACTTTGCATTTCACGCATTGCTTCCTGCTTGGTACTGCCAACCAGATTCTATCTACTTCTCTTCAGACCCTCTGCCTCCTCACCACCCTCCTTTGGGTTCTGAGGTCAGAGATCCTCTACTCACGTCCTGACATGCGGTAGTCATGCGCAGGAGGGTAGAGGTGAGTTCATCACTCCATGACATGCTGAGCGGCCATATAATGATGACATCACAGCCCAGACACCAAACTCAAGCAAAACTGTTACCGTTTGAAATCTGTTACCTAGTTTTGTAAGTACAATGGTTGTTGTGTCCCAGAGTAACTTTTGTATCAATCTGCCTGGAGCTCATTAAAAATACTAAAAATCAAAATATGAAAAAGATATCTTTCTTCACAAGGTCCAACATCAAACATTGTATCTTTTCATTCAGCCAGAAGCATTGGATATAGTGAATAGTTGGGTAGAATTCCCACAAATTACACTCAGGTAACAGCAGCATTACTTTAGCACATTTTTACTCAAGTAAAAAGTATCAATCTAAGATGTCACTGAAGAAAGAGTTAAAATAGCCTTTCTATAGAAAGGCTATTTAAGTGCTGCATAGTTAATCTTAACATCTGATTTAATAGTTGGAACAATGTCTCTAAAATGGCAAAAAAAAAAAAAAAAGTATAGTTATTTGAACATTCTGGCATTGAAATAAAGGACACATAATTGACATAATTACAAAATTTTAAAATTAAGCAAAAGACACAAATCCTTCTTTCACTATAAAACACATTAAACTAATGCTTATATTAGGCAGTGTATGCATATTAGAACAGGCATAATAACTTTCAGTGGCACAATACATGGTGTTTATTGTATATTCCCTCTCTGAATGGCAAAACAGGTACAGAAAATAATTTAAAAAACACATTAGAATAAAACAAGAAGTTTGTGCTTTTAATAGAAAATACACTGGAAATACACTATATTAAAATATATCAGTTCTTCATTCAGTGAAGAACTAATAGTGGCTAAAGTATGCAGAAATTTTACTCAAATAAGAGAAGCAATCCTTTTTATTGAGGATGTGATTTCATATGATGCTTAGACAGAGCTTGTGGTTTATGGATATATAAACAATTTGATCTAGTGCCTAGTGTGACCCAAAAATGCAGTTCAACTGCACAGCAGCCAATCAGACAGCATTTCTGGATGACAGTGAGTATTTCAAAAAATGTAATGTGTGATGAGGCATAAAGATGTTATGAATGCCAATACTTGATGATGAATGCCAGCTGGTGCACATAACACATGCGCTAAAGTTGGAAATTGCCTCTATAGCCAGAACATAGTTGCAAAACGTGATGCAATGAAAACGTTGCCAATTGCTTGTCACAGGAGCGCTCTGGTTTCCTTTAATCTTGCATCTCCCACCCCTCTCTTTCCATAAACAAGGGCACTTTAGATTTTATCTTCAGCTCACCCATTACTGCTCACACAGTGAAATTTCAGAGATGTCACAAGATAACAAGGAGCCAACTTCAAAGTTAACCTTTACAGCATGGCACCACTGAGCTGCAGTCTTCTGCACACAGCACGCGCAAGATCATTTACCACTCAGGTACAACTCAGAAACGTTTATATTGTGAAAAAGTTCAAGAATTTGTTTATTAATTTAAAAGAACGAAAATGTATGTATTATGCAGATACATAACATGTAGCCCTATATATTTAAAGCCTTTATTTTGGGCAATTTTGATTATTATGATTGAGAGATGATAAAAGCCTAAAATATATTGTCTCTGAAAATGGGAATATTACATAAGATCCATAAAAAAGCATGTTAATTTCTATGCCTCTTTTTGCACGACTTACTGCAACAGTTCAGTGAGGTGATTAGCCTCTGACATTGCTAAAATGTTGAACGAGGGGTATTATAAATGCTTTAGCTTTATGTCATGTTGAAATATTATTCCCTCATCAAAAACGTTCATACATGTGTGAGAAATCCTTGAATCTCCAGTGGCAGTTATTCAGTGGTTTGCTCCCATGAAGCTCCGCCTGTTTCCACAAAGCTCCTCCTTGGAGCTGCTGACCTCAGCTCAACTTCTGCCTCACAGAAGTTGAGGTATGTGTATGTGAATAACTACACATACAGCACCTTTTGGATTTTTAACTGTGAATCATTTGCCTGCCACCATTACTCTTTGTTGCTCCATCACATAAAGTCTCAGTAAATTTAATTGGAGCAATGTGGAAAAGTACAAAAAAGGCCAAAGGGTATGAATACTTCAGCAAGGAACTGTATATTACAGAGTTAAACATTTAACAAGAGTTGGCTAACTAAACATTTGCTACAATATGACTCTGTCTTTCTAAAATTTGTTGCCAGGCACTGCATGGGCAGAACAAGCTCCGTTCAGAAACAAAACACGAGCTTGGAGTGTTGGCCATTTTAAATTGCTTTGTCACTTTAACTGAGAAGAAACAAGGACCAAATTCAATCAGTTCACCAAGTAGTGAAACCACACCTGCAAGAAATGTGCCTGGAGAGAAGAACAAAGAGTTTTATGTGTTATGAAATCTTTTCCGGACCATTGCAACACAACACAAACTGACACGGAAGTGAGCATGTCGTAACTTATGTCATCAGGCTCACAGGAAACCCACATAGAGAAACATAAACTGATTAATGTTGCAGCTTAGAGGACATTGAAGGCGGAGGGCCAGTATGGTTTGCCATGCTATAGCCACAAAATTCTCAGTACCCCGGCTCATGAAGGGTGTTCTTGGTCAACAGTGGAAAAAGCGGTCCACAGATGAAACACTGGCAACGGATTGATGGGTTACCAAAGCTCAGTGATGCACGAGTCAAAAACAGGCCCATGTGGTCCAAGCCAACAAAATTAACTTGATTTTTTTTTTAATCCTTTTTCTACTTAGAACTCAGAAATTCTGACTTTGCAGCACAAATTATTCCCTCTGTATGTAATGATCCTACAATGTTTGAGAATGTAATATTTAACTAAGCTGCCACATTGCAATCTGACAGTTTTTTAAACATACAAAACCTTTGACTGACATTTCACAGTATGGCAAAATGTGTGGTGAAATACACACACGGCGAGTAAAACACCTGGATATATGTAGGGATCACAGTAATTTAAATCAGAACTGAGACTATTGACTATTTACCTGATTTAAATGTATTTGTATTATTTTTATAATTGTTATGCATCTATTTGCATATTTTGTTATACTAAAAATTAAATATTTAAAATACATAATGCCGCTTCATGGTTTTAATGCAAGTAATAAATGTGTCTAATCTGAATGCATTTTAAACAGCTGCTAAATTTAAGTCAATCTTCCTGAAAATTGAAACTGTGAACATCATAAATTTAACTACTCCTTCAGTCTGATATGTAAAGCAAGTGAACTTGAAATAGTATCCACATTTTTTTTAAATTATTCAGAATCTTTTTTACAACAGTACATAAAAAAACACACTTAAAACAGAATAAGCTGTCTAGCTTTTCATAACTTTGATCACCCTTAAGTCTCTCAGAAGGGTAAATAAATCACACAGTAAAAAACAATGCAAAATAATTGTTTAATCTGTCATTTCTAGAGAACATTGATGAAACAAAACAACAGATTGCAAATTATAGTTTTCAAATAATCAGAGAAATCAATCAAAAATCGCAACCAAGAATTCCAGATAAAAGAAAACACAAAAAAAAAATAAGGCTGACTTCCCAGGCTCCACCATTAGGTAAATTGGGAAGACAAATCCATGCAACATTAGGCATGTGAAAAAAATTAGGACTCCATACGTGTGTGTGTTTATAACATATTTCAGTATATGGATATGTAATATCAATTTAACAATACTAAGAAATTCAAGTTAATATAGATGAACCAGAAAAAAAGAGGACTTTTTAATGTTTTCTGTTAAATCTTTCTTAAAAATGCAATATCTGGAGAGTAAAAAGCTGCTAAAGTCCGAGAGGCACATCACATCAGCAGCACATGAAGAGAGCACTGATACTTAGCATTTTAAAGGCGCTTTTAAACCACAGACACATATTTTGGTTTGCTCCTGACTGTTGAAGTGAAAGTCAGATCCAAACCGCTCTCTGAGGTGTTCATAAAGTTGACTGAAAACAGCCAAAGACCAGGACTTCTGGAATAATGCATTTTGACATATGAATCTAAAACTTTGATATTTCAAAGCCAAAACTAAGGACTCATTTGGAAAATAAAGCACATCAGTAAAATAAAATTTTACTATGTGTGAAGCACAGCAGCGTAAGTTTTAGGCATGATTTGCTGCAGTAGGAACTGGTGAGTCAAATATACCAAAGTCACAGAAATAGGAAATGGAAAGTCCTGGTTCAAGCCACATCCTAGATCTTGATATTATTTACTGTTCTAAGTTTTTAGACTGCAAACTGCATTTTGTGCTTGATAAGTTGTTGAACAGGTTAATTTAACTTGCAGATAATTGTGATTAAAAGATGAAAGTACATGCATGAGAAGCTTTGTAGAAACACAGGGTCAGCAGATTCATAACAGCAACATATTTCCTTTTACATTCATTTAGTTAAGACTTTGTTCAAAGTAAAAAAAAAAATAGTAAAGCTGATATTAATTGGGATGCGTTGTTACTTTTTGTGCATAAATTCAATTACATTTGTTTTTCCAGTTGTAATTACATGGATGACTAACATAAAATAAAACAGTACTCATTCATTTCCTGGGTTATATTTTATTTGAAACATCACTGCCCTCTAGTGGAAACGACAGGTGCCACACAACATATCAACAAGAGATTTGCAATATGTGAACATTTGCACTAAAGGCTTGGTTTGTATGCCTAGGATTTGACATAGTTGTCAGTTATTGCTTACACAGAGCTGTGAGATTTCTAGTTTAAGATTATATCAGCAGTTAAAAGTGATTCTCATCCCAGAAATGAACTTGTTCAGTCAGAAAACCAGTTAAATTTGCTAATTGTGTTCCGTTAACATGACAAGCAGAATAACAAAAAAGCAGCTTAATTTCTTTTTATGAAGTGGTCATATTTTATTTTATTTATTCATTTTTTTTTTTTTTTTGAGGCAGGTGAGAAGTTAGTTGATGTTTCCAACTTAGAACCTGAGGGTAAGACAAAGAAAAGGCGGATATAATGTCCTAAATTTTTCCTAAAAATCCTAACTTCCATATAGACTTGGAAGATAACAGAACCAAAACAACAACAGGAAACCCCCCTAAATATTAAATTCAATAAATATCTTAATTTAAAGTTAATTAAAAATTCAAGCATTTACTCTGTTATACAGAGAAACAGCAATATTATCAACATTATTTAGTCCATTAGCCTTAGGCAAAGCATTAAAATAAAATCACACATCTAAGTCACTTTGGTTAACCATGTGCCTGTAAGACTTCTTAATAGAGGTGTGCCGATCGATCGGCCACCGATCATAATCGGCCGATTTCCGTGAAAAAGTGTATGATCGGTGATCGCCAATCACGGTCTCTTGTTGCCGATCACAAGAACTGATCACCTGCATCTCATTTCGCAGCCTGCCTGTGC